>NW_007258884.1:0-586 GCF_000164805.1 Carlito syrichta | reverse complement strand
GGAGAATTCATATCCCTACAAACACACATGAAGAAAATGGAAGGATCACAAATTAATAGCCTAACAAGCCACCTAAGGAAGCTGGAAAAGCAAGACCACAAAAACCCTAATTTCAGCAGAAGAATCCAGATCACCAAAATAAAAGCCCAAATCCATGACACAGAAGACAAAAAGATAATACAAAAAATCAATGAAACAAAAAGCTGGTTCTTCGAAAGGATAAACAAGATCGATGGTCCCCTAGCTAGACTGACCAAGAAAAAGAGAGAAAAAGCCCAAATAAACACAACCAAAAACACAAAAGATGAAGTCACATCTGACCCTGAAGAAATACAAGAGATTATTAGAGACTACTATGTACACATGTATGGAAACAAACTTGAAAACCTTAAGGAAATGGAGGACTTTCTGACATCACAAAACCTGCCTAGGTTGAAACAAGAAGAAATTGAGACCCTAAATAGAACAATAACAATCATGGAAATTGACTATGTAATAAAGCTACCTACAAAAAAAAGCCCTGGACCAGTTGGCTTTCCAGCAGAATTCTACAAGACATTTAAGGAGGAGCTGATACTAATCCTAC
>NW_007258883.1:4918-6012 GCF_000164805.1 Carlito syrichta | reverse complement strand
GGGTATTTCCTTCCTTTTCTAAGGTTCTTATGGTTTGAGGTTTTACATTTAGGTCTCTGATACATTTGGAGTTAACCTTTTGTGCATGAGGATAAGTAGGGTCCTGTTTCAATCTTCTGCATGTGGTCAGCCAATTTTCCCAGCACCATTTACTGAATAGGTTCTCCTCTCCTCAGTGGTAGGTGGTGGGAGCTTTGTCGAAGATGAGTTGGTTGAGAAATTGAGGTTTTGCTTCTGGGATCTCAATTCTGTTCCATTGATCTATATGCCTGTTCCTGTACCAATACCAAGCTGTTTTGATGATTGTAGCTTTATAGTAAAGTTTGAAGTCTGGTATTGTGATACCACCTGCTTTGTATTTTTTGCTGAGGATTGTTCTGTTTATTCTTGGACGTTTGTGTTTCCATATGAATTCCTGTGTTGTTTTTTCTAGGTCTGAGAAGAATGTTGTTGGTAATTTAATGGGTATTGCATTGAATTTGTAGATTGCCTTAGGTAAGATGGACATCTTCACAATGTTGATTCTTCCGATCCATGAGCATGGGATATTTTTCCACTTGTTCATGTCAGCTTTGATTTCTTTGAGCAGTGTTTTGTAATTTTCATTGTAAAGGTCTTTCACGTCTCTGGTTAGGAAGATGCCAAGGTATTTCATTTTTTTGTGGCTATTGTGAATGGAAGTGCGTTTTTTATTTGGGTTTCTGTTTGTTTACTATTGGTGTAAAGAAATGCGATTGTCTTTTGTACATTTGTTTTGTATCCTGAGACTTTGCCAAAGGACTTTATGAATGTAAGGAGGCTTTTGACAGATTCTCTTGGGTTTTCAAGGTACACAATCGTGTCATCTGCATAGAGAGATAACTTGACTTCCTCTTTTCTATTTGAATACTTCTGATTGCCTCCTCTTCTCTGATTGCTTTAGCCAGGACTTCCAATACTATGTTGAACAGGAGGGGTGAGTGTGGTCATCCTTGTCTAGTTTCAGTTTTCAGGGGAATTGGTTCCAATTTTTGTCCATTTAGGAGTATGCTGGCTGTGGGTTTCTCATAGATGGCTTTTACTATTTTGAGGCATGTTCCCCGTATGCCTAGATG
>NW_007258883.1:2407-4169 GCF_000164805.1 Carlito syrichta | reverse complement strand
TCAGAAAGTCCTCCATTTCCTTAAGGTTTTCAAGTTTGTTTCCATACAAGTGTACGTAGTAGTCTTTAATGATGTTTTGTATTTCTTCAGGGTCAGATGTGACTTCATCTTTTGTGTTTCTGATTGTGCTTATTTGGTTTTTTTCTCGTTTTTTCTTGGTCAGTCTACCTAGGGGATCATCGATCTTGTTTATCCTTTCAAAGAACCAGCTTTTTGTTTCATTGATTTTTTTGCATTATCTTTTTGTCTTCTATGTCCTGAATTTTGGCTTTTATTTGGTGATCTGGATTCTTCTGCTGAAATTAGGGTTTTTGTGGTCTTGCTTTTCCAGCTTCTTTAGTTGGTTTGTTAGGTTGTGAATTTCTGTTCCTTCCGTTTTCTTCATGTGTGTTTGTAGGGATATAAAGTCCCCTCTTACTACAGCTTTCAGGGCATCCCAGAGATTTTGGTAAGATGTTTCTTCCTTTTCATTTGTTTCCAGGTATCTTTGATCCCTGTTTTGATTTCATCATTGACCCAGGAGTTGTTTAGCATCATGCAGTTTAATGTCCATGTCTTTGTGGGGTTTGGGGGGACTTTTTTGGTGTCAATGTTTATTTTTATTCCACTGTGGTCCAAGAAGGTGCTGGTAGAATTTTGGTCCTTTTAAATTTGCTTATGCTTGATTTATGGCCGAGTATGTGGTAGATCTTAGAATATGTTCCATGTGGTGATGAATAGAATGTGTATTCTGTGGTCTTTGGATGGAGTGTTCTATAGGTATCAATTAAGTCCATTTGGTCCAAAGTAACATTGAGGTTCCAGATCTCCTTGCTGATTTTTTGTCCTGATGATCTGTCTAGGGTTGTGAGTGGGGTATTAAAGTCCCCAGTTATGTTAGTGTTAGAGTCGTTATCTTTCTTTAGTTTTCCAAGAAGTTGCTTTATGAAAGTTGGCGCACCTATGTTGGGTGCATATATGTTTAGGATAGATATTTCTTGTTGAAGGATTGAGACTTTTATCATTATGTAGTGGCCTTCTGTATCTTTTTTGATTTTTAAAAGCTTGAAGGGTATTTTGTCTGAAATTAAGATCGCTACTCCTCCTTTCTTTTGTATTCTGTTCGCCTGAAAGTTTGTTTCCCATCCTCTTACTTTGAGTCTGTGGGTGTCCTTTCTAGTGAGGTGAGTCTCTTGAAGGCAATAGATTGTTGCTTGATGATATTTTATCCATTTTGCCATTCTATGTCTTTTCAGTGGTGCATTTAGTCCATTCACATTTAGGCTAATAATTGAAATGCAAGAGTTGATCCCTGTCATAAGGTTCTTACAGAGTTGATCCTGTTTATTTGTTGTCTTTCTTTGGGTTTTGGAGTTGGTTCATGTGTGTTTTTAATCTTTTGCCTGTACTCTTGTGAAGAATGCTGTTGTTCTTTTTTCTCTTTCTTCTGTGTTCAGTACTTTCTTAAGTGTTTCTTGTAGAGGTGGTCTGGTGGTAGCGTAGGTCCTTAGGGATTGGATGTCTGGAAAAGATTTCAATTCTCCCTCACTAATGAAGCTTAGTTTGGCTGGGTAGTTTATTCTTGGTTGAAATTTTTTCTCTTTTAGAACTTTGAAGATAGGGCTCCAGGCTCTTCTGACCTGAAGGGTTTCTGTGGATAAATCTGCTGCTATTCTAATTGGTTTTCCCTGATAGGTAGTCTGGCCTTTTTCTCTTGCTGCCTTTAGGATTTTTCCTTTCATAGCTACTTTGTTTAGGCGAATTATTATGTGTCCGGGAGTTG
>NW_007258883.1:1448-1951 GCF_000164805.1 Carlito syrichta | reverse complement strand
AGTTTGGGTTAGTTCTGTGTTTTGGTCTTCAAGCTCTGAGATTCCTTCTTCTGCTTGGCTGATTCTGCTTTCCATGCTTATTAGTCTGTTGTTCATTTCCTTCACAGTATTCTTTACTGCTATCACTTCTGACATCAGCTCCTTCTTATTTTCCTCTTGTCTCTCCTCAATTTTTTAAATTTTCTCCATTAATGTCTTGAAGCCTAGGTTTGTTGTATGTAACGAGTCATTCTGGGGGCTCTTCATTGTTTGTGTTCCATTATCTGTTTTCTCAGTGTCTGATTTCCCAGGGGTCTGTGTGAGACCTACATTCTTCTTTTGGTTTTTCTTCATGTGTGCGGTTTTTCCCCTCCCTACTTTTTCCTTCCCTCTATGTCACCGTCTTCTTTAATTCTGTTATTCAGGGGTAAAGGGATTGGTTTTGTCTCTGTTTGTTCAATCTTCTATTCTTTATGTTTGTCCTCTTACTTTGTTCAATTCTGGAGTTGCACTGTAGGTTGGAG
>NW_007258883.1:1090-1428 GCF_000164805.1 Carlito syrichta | reverse complement strand
CCCACTTCCCACTGCCCTGGAATCTGTCCGTGCAGTGGGACTGTAGGTTTACTCTCTGAATTAAAATGTGGTTAGCAGAGGGGAGAGAATGGAGCAGATAGTGGGTTGAAGAGGGGAGTGGAGATATAGAGGAGTAAGGGGTGAAATAAACAAGTGTACCAACAAATAGAGAGAGAGGCCTATACTGGAACAGATAAAACAATAGACCACAGCTACAGACGAACCAATTCTCATACGAAAAATAAAAAATAAAAATAAAACATAGTGATGCTAACATGCAAACTAACCAACCACCTTGTTAGTGTGCTGTTCCTCTATACAAAGATATGGTTTACAGA
>NW_007258883.1:0-929 GCF_000164805.1 Carlito syrichta | reverse complement strand
TTTCAGGTCTGATATTTAGTTTTCTTTCAAGCTGGTAAATTAGTTTGCAGTTAGGGTCAGTTGCCCCTGATCTGCTGTGAAGGACAGTTCAGAATACCCTCCGTTCAGCACTCTGGTCTATGTCTTTATCAAGCTTGTTTCTCCCATTTCGGTGTTTTTACCTTGAATCGCCAGCAGGTGGTGCAATCTCAGCAGCTCGCACCAGAGGTGGTGGGGCCGGACAGGCACAAGATGGCTGCCTGCCTCAGGGCAGGCAACAGGAGCCTTACGGCGGGTGGGTAGGACAGTCTCGGTTGCAGGAGAGGTGGCAGTGATCCCAGAAGATCTTCCCTGAAGGGGTTTGATGTGGATCGCCTCGGGCCTGGGTGTTGTGATGTGCTATGGCCATCACGGAGGCCATGGCAACTGCAGCAGCAGTGGTGGCGGTGGCGGGGGGGGCTGTGGCGGTGGCACCATTTGTGCCGCAGTGACTGTCCGGTCCGTTGCGATGTCCCAGCAGTGGCAATGGCCGAGCTCCGTATGAAGAGCAGACTGTGATGTTGGGGTCCACAGCCCCCTGGGGCGAGAGTTAGAGACCCACTGCAGATCTCCTTTGCAGGGGGCTTCAGAGACCGGGTTGCCCCATCGCCATCTTGCCGCTTCTCCCCTCTCCATTACATTTCATTCCATCCCATTTCTCTCTATTCCATTCCATTCCGTTCCGTTCCTCTCCTGTCCATCCCTCTCCATTCCATTCCATTCCATTCTGTTCCATTCCTCTCCATTCCTTTCCATTCCATTCCATTCTTTGCATTTCCATTCCATTCCATTCAATGTCACCCCATTCCATTCAATTCCATTTCATTCCATTCCATTTCTTTCCTCCCCTCTCCTTTCCTCAACATTACATGCCATTCCATTCCATTCATCTGCATTCCATTCCAACCCTT
>NW_007258882.1:25366-31490 GCF_000164805.1 Carlito syrichta | reverse complement strand
CATCAACAAGGGTACCTGCACAATGAATATTTGTATACCTAACCTGAATTGTACCCCACAATTTTAAAATAAAAAAATATTTAAAAATCCCACTCAACAAAGCAAGACAAAAACACACAAAAAACAAACAAACAAAAAACCCCAAACAGTCCTTTACACAAGGATAGGTAAATAAAAACCTATTTAACAACTCTTGTATGAAAGCAAAATTATTAATTGGAATCAAATAATTCTTACGAATAATAACAGAGTCATGTCAGCAATAATGGCAGAGTAAGGAACTTCAAAACCTATTCCTCCATAAAAGCAACAAAAAATAAAGGGGAAAGCAGTAAAAGTCTTTCTAGTCATCAAAGAAATGCAAATTTCTTTGGATATATGGAAGCTAACCAAAATCTTGCAGAAACTAGATTCTTTTTTTAATCAAGAAAATTTGAATCTCAGCAAAAGCAGTGAGATTTGTGGTGTTTTGGCTTATGCTGGTCCCTTTCTCCATGCCCCACCCCAGTGATAGCCTTGATAAAAAACAGGTCACGCTCCAGGTACTGATACCAGTAATGGTGGAAGCAGAATGAACCTCATTTGTAAAGATCTGTCCTTAGTTGAGTTATCTGGTGGTTCCCTAGAAGACCAGTCTAAAGGTTTTGACTTTATCTCACCTAACTTGGAATTCTCCCAGTGCTAAAGTTGCTACTAGAAAGTATTTTTCAGAAACATTTATCGGCAAATGTATTAGTCACTGTTTTCAGAAACAATTAATAACAATTAGGAAGAAACAATAAACTAAACAAAATATTGGGAGGTCTTTGATCCATTTAGATTTGATTTTTGTGTATGGTGATAGGCAGTGGTCCTGTTTCATTCTTCTGCATGTGGTCAACCAATTTTCCTATTTTCACCAGCACCATTTGTTAAATAAGTTCTCCTCTTCCCACAGGTTGTTATTGATGGCTCTGTCATAGATGAGTTGATTGAGAGATTGAGAAATTGCTTCTGGAATTTCTGCCTGTTCCTATGGTCTATATGCCTGTTCTTATGACAGTACCAGGCTGTTTTGATTATTGTAGCCTTATAGTAGAATACAGTAGAAAGTCTGGAAGTGCAATACCTTCTGCTTTGTTCCTTTTGCTGGGGATTGTTTTGACTATTTGTACTCATTTTTGTCTCTATATGATTTTCTGTATTGTTGTTTCCAGGTCTGAGAAGAATGATGTTGATAATTTGATGGATATTGCATTGAATCTATATATTGCCTTGGATAGGATGGATATCTCGACAATATTTATTCTTCCAATCCATGAGCATAGAATGTTTTTCCATTTGTTTGTGTCCTCTTTAATTTCTTTGAGCAGTGTAAAGTTTTTGTTGTAAAGGTCTTTGCAAACACCTCTGGTTAGAAGATGCCAAGGTATTTCATTTTTTTGTGTAGCTATTGTGAATAGAATTGTGCTTCTTATTTGGTTCCTAAAAGTAAAACTTCAAACTGTAGAATTTTTGAAGAAAATGCAGGAGACACCTTTATGCACATTGGAGTAGGCAACAAAATCCACAAAAGCAAATACTATGAAATATAAGATAGACAAATGGGACATCAACTAAAGGAAAACATTTTGCACAGCAAAAGAAATCATCAAGAGAGTGGAGAGACAACCCACAGAATGAGTAAAAATATTTGCTAATTGTGTGTCTGTCAAAGGCCTAACATCCAGGATCTACAAGGAACTCAAATGAGTCAAAAAGGGAAAAAAACAGCCCTATTAAAACAATGAGCAGAGGACATGAATAGACATTTCTCAAAAAGAGATGTACGAGCAGCCAACAGATACATGAAAAATGCGAACCCTCATTACTCATCAGAGAAATGCAAATCAAAACCATAGAGATACCACCTTACTCCAGTAAGAATGGCCACCATTAATAAATCAAAAAACAATAGATGATGATGCAGGTGCAGAGAAAAGGGATTCTTCTACACTGTTGGTGGAAGTGCAAACTAGTCCAACCTCTATGGAAAATAGGGTGGCAATATCTAAAGGAACTAGCAATTGACTTCCCATATGATACAGCAATTCCCCCTCTGGGAGTATACACAGAGGAACACAAATCATTCTACAAAAAAGACACCTGCACATGCATGTTTATTGCCAAGCTATTCCCAATAACAAAAACATGGAACCAACCCTACTGCCCATTAAAAGTAAACTGGTTAAAGAAAATGTGGTTCATATACACAATGAAAGGTTATGCAGTTATAAATAAGGAAAATTTCATGAAGTTCTTAGCAAATTGGATGAAGTTGGAGACAATTATTCTTAGAAACAAAGAACTGAGTACCGCATGTCCTCACTCATAAGTGGGACCTGAACATTAATCACAATAGCACAAGGGAGGGATTGACAGTCACAGGTCACTGCCAGGGGAGAGAGAAATTGGGGAAGAGTACGTAACAACGCAAAAGGTACCTGATCTAAAACCAGAGGAAGTGAGGACCAGTTGGAGGCCCAAACTTCACCTGCACATAGATTACTTACGTACCTAATCCTGCCTTGTACCCCACATCTTTACAATAAAACAGAGTTTTAAAAAATCTACCAGTTAATTTTGTCAAAAAAAATTCTTGTGACTTCTGCAAGTGGTATATTTATATTTTTTACATTTGATTTTTTTTTTTTTTTTTTTTGAGTTGGAGTCTCACTCTGTCGCCCAGACTGGAGTGCAGTGGCCGCTCCCGGCCACCGCAGCCTCAGCCTGCTGGGCTCTGGCGATCCTTACACCTTAGACTTCCGAGTAGCCGGAATTACAGGCATGCGCCACCACACCCGGCTGACTTTTTGATTTATTGTAGAGATGAGGTCTCGCTGCCCAGGTGGGTCTCGAACCCGCGAGCTCAGGCAATCCACTCACCTCAGCCTCCCAGAGGCGCGGGATGACAGGCTGAGCCACCGAGCCTGGCTACATTTGATTTTATAATGGATTACTATTCATGAAAAAAAGAAGAAACAAAGATGGAAAAACAATAAAACATAGAAAATAAATAGTAAAATAACAGAAGTACTTCCTTTTAGTAATTACTTTAAATAAAAGTGAATTAAGCTCTCCAGTGAAAAGACAAAGATTAACGAAGAAAAACATGAAGCACTTATGTGAAGAAACATGAAGTATCTATATGTTGGTTATGAAAGGGGGATTGCTGGATTGTGTGGAAGATCAATTTCTAGTTCCTTTAGAAATCGCCACACTCTCACTGCAGCCTCAAACTACTGGGCTCAGACAATCCTTCCATTTCAGCCTCCTCAAGTAGCTAACACTACAGGCGTATGACACTATATCCAGCTAATTTTTTCATGTTTTGTAGAGATAAGATTTCACTGTGTTGCCTAGGCTGGTCGTGAATTCCTGGTCTCAAGCAATCCTCTTGCCTTGGCCTCCCAAAGTGCCGGGATTACGTGCTTGGGATTCAGCTCTTTTAATAAAAGTGATTTTTCCCACAAATTTAGAACATTAATGGTTATAATTGTCATCTGAAGCAAGACACAGGCTTGTATACATACCTTTCAAGCACATATAGACATGTATCCACAGAAATGTCTCAGTGCTGGCCTGCTGACTTTTACAATAAGTACAGAAGAAAAAATAACTATTGGCTTTCTTTTCTCAGCTTACATTTTGTTAATCTCACATTTTAAAAAGTGTATCAACCATGTGAAAAACAATTAAAACTTTTAAAAACTGCAAAAAATAAAAGTCTATACTCAAAAAAAAAAGAAAGAAATTGCCACACTATTTTCCACAGAGGTTGGAGTAGTTTGCACTCTCCCCAACAGCGTAGAAGTATTCCCTTTTCTCAATACCCATGCCAGCATCTGTTGTTTTTTGATTTATTAACAATGGCCATCCATACTGGAGTTAGGTGGTATCTCAGTGGTTTTGATTTACATTTCTCTGGTGATTAGTGAGGCTGAGCACTTTTTCATGTATCTGTTGGCTGCTTGTACATCTTTTGAGAAGTATCGTTTCTAGATTCAAATGATTTGAAAGGGAAAGAATGGAAAATGATATCCTGTAGGGAGAGTAATCATAACAGATTTTAAAATAATATTCAAATTATTCTCCAGTTTTTGTTAAATTTATTACCAAAAGTTTTATTTTTTTGATGTTTTTATTACTAAAATTGTTTTATTAATTTTTTGGATTGTTTGTTAGCATATAGAAATAAAATTGATGTTTACATATTGATTTTGTATTCTGCAACTTACTATTTTATTTTTATTGATTGATTTATCTTTATTTTATTATAAAGATGTGGGGTACAAGTCAGGATTAGATACATAAGTAATCTTCGTGCAGGTGAAGTTTGGGCCTCCAACTGGTCTGCACTTCTGGTTTAAGACCAGGTCCCTTTGTGTTATTGCATGTGCCCCTCTCTGGCAGTGTCCCATGACTGCCAATCCCTCCCTTGTGCTACTGTGTTTAATGTTCAGGTCCCACTTATGAGTGAGAACATGTGGTACTCAGCTCTTTTTTCTGTAATAAACCACTTGGTATGATGGTCTCAAACTTCATCCTATTTGCTGGGAAGTCCATGATTTTGTCCTTTTTGGCTGCATAATATTCCTTTGTGCATATGTACCACATCTTCTTTATCCAGTTCACTTTTGATGGGCAGTAGGATTGGTTACATAGTGTGGCAATAAATATGTGTGTATACGTGTCTGGTATATTTCCAGAAGGGAGATTGCTGGATTGTATGGAAGGTCAATTTCTAGTTCCTTTAGAAATTACCACACTATTTTCCACGGAGGTTTGACTAGTTTGTGCTCTCTCCAACAGTGTAGGAGTGTCCCCTTTTCTCCACACCCATGCCAGTATCTGTTGTTTTTTTTTTTATTTATTAATAACCATGGTCATCTTTATTGGCATTAGGTGGTATCTCAATGTGGTTTTGATTTGCATTTCTCTGGTGACTAGTGAGGCTGAACATTTTTTCATGTATATGTTGGCTGCCTGTACATCTTTTGAGAAGTATCTATTCATGTTCTCTGCTCATTTTTTAAAAAATAAGGCCGTTTGTTTTTTTCCTTTCTGCTCATTTGAATTCCTTCTAGATCCTGGATGTTAGACCTTTGCCAGATACACAATTAGCAAATATTTTTTCTCATTCTGGGCGTTGTCTCCCCCACTCTCTTGATGGTTTCTTTTGCTGTGCAAAAGGTTTTCATTTTGATGATGTCCCACTTGTTTATCTTATCTTTTATGGCATTTGCTTTTGGGGATCTGATCAAGGATTCTTGTGGTTTGAGGTTTTATATTTGGGTCTTTGATTCATGTAGAGTTGATATTTGTATATGGGGATATGTAGGCATCTTGTCTCATTCTTCTGTATGGGATCAGTCAGTGTTCCTAGCACCATTTGTTAAATAAGATCGTCTCTCCCCAGTGTTATTGATGACTTTGTTGAAGATGAGAGATTGAGGTTTTGCTTCTGGAATCTCCTGTTCCATTGGTCTATATGCCTATTCTTGTACGAGCACCAGACTGTTTTGATCATTGCAGCCTTACAGTAGAGTTTAACGTCTAGAAGTGTGATACCTCCTGTTTTATTCCTTTTGCTGAGGATTGTTCTATCTATTCGTTCTCTTGTTGTTCATCATTCTCTTTTTGTTGTTTTCAGGTCCAAGAAGAATGATGTTGGTAATTTAATGGGTATTGTATTCAATCTGTAGATGATCTTAGGTAGGATGGACATCTTGACAATATTGATTTTTCCAGTCCATGAGCATGGAATGTTTTTCCATTTGTTGTGTCCTCTGATTTTTTTTATTAGTGTTTTGTAGTTCCAGTTGTAAAAGGTCTTTCACTTTTCTGGTTAGGTAGATACAAAGGTTATATACAGATACTATGTATATTATATATTATTATATAGATATAATATACTATATTATATGATTTGTGGCTATTGTGAATGGGATTGTGTTTTTTATTTGATTCTCTGCCTGTTTGTTACTGGTGTATAGAAATGCCACTCTCGCCGGGCTCGGTGGCTCAGCCTGTAATCCCGCACCTTTGGGAGGCTGAGGTGAGTGGATTGCCTGAGCCCGCGGGTTCGAGACCCACCTGGGCAGCG
>NW_007258882.1:2138-25346 GCF_000164805.1 Carlito syrichta | reverse complement strand
CGGCTGCGGAGGCCGGGAGCGGCCACTGCACTCCAGTCTGGGCGACAGAGTGAGACTCCAACTCAAAAAAAAAAAAATAAAAGAAAAAGAAATGCCACTCTCTTTTGCACATTGTACCCCCAAAATTTTTCAATGTCATTCATCAGTGCAAGGAGGTTTTTGATGGACTCCCTTAGGTTTTCAAGGTATAGGATCATATTGTCCACAGAAAGCGATAGCGTAACTTCCTTTTTCTCTATTTGGATATCCCTGATTTCTTTCTCTTGCCTGATTGCTCTAGCAAGGACTTCCAGCACTGTGTTGAACAGGAAAGTAGGCATCCTTGTCTTGTTCCAATTTTCAGAGGGAATGCTTCTAACTTCTGTCCATTGAGTAATATGTTGACTGTGGGTTTATCATAAATGGCTCTTACAGTTTTGAGAAATATTCCTTCCATGAATAGGTGTACAAGAGTTTTTGTCAAAAAGAGATGCTGGATTTTGTAGAAAGCTTTTTCTGCACCTAATGATACAATCTTGTGGTTCTTATTTTTACATCTGCTATTGTATTGAATTTCATATATGGTCTTGCAAATGCTGAATCAGTCCTGAATCCTGGGAATAAAGCCTACTTGGTCATGGTGGATGATTCTTGAGTTGTGCTGCTGGATCCGATTTGTTAGAATCTTATTGAGAATTTTTGCATCTATGTCCATCAAGGAGACTAGTCTGTGATTCTCTTTGCTTATTGGGTTTTACCAAGTTTGGGCATCAGTGTGATGTTAGCTTCATAAAATGATTTAGAGAGAGTTCCATTTTTCTCAATTGCCCAGAATATTTTCAGTAGGATTGGTTCAGTTCCTACTTGTATGTTTTGTAAAATTCTGCTGTAAAGCCATCTGGTCCAGGTTTTTTATTTGTAGGTAGATTTCTTACGATGAAGTAGATTTCTTTGATTGCAATTTGTCTGTTTAGGGTTTCCATTTCTACTTTTTTCATCCTTGGATGTTTGTGTGATGTCAGAAATTTCTTAATTTCCTTTAGATTTTTGAGTTTATATCCATTCAGGTATACATAGCAATCTCTGATAATCTTTTTAATTTCTTCTGGGTCAGTTGTGACTTCATCTTTTTGCATTTCTAATTATATTTCTTGGGATTTGCTTTCTCTTTTTCTTAGTCAATCTGGTTAGGGGTTCATTGATCTTATTTATCTTCTCAAAGAATGAACTTTTTGTCTTGCTGATTTTTTTTTCTGTGATATTTTCGTCCTGTAGCCCTCTTGCTGCGACTGTATTTTGGTGATCTGGATCCTTCTGGTGAAGTTAGAATTTTGGTGGTCTTGCCTTTCTAGTTCCCTTAGGTATGATGTTAGGCTGTTTACTTGTTATTTTTCAGTTTTCTTGATGTGTGTGTGTGCAGAGCTATAAATTTTCCTTTTAATACTGATTTCATGGCATCCTAGAGATTCTGATATTTCTTTGTTTTAATTTGTTTCCAGGACTCTTTTGATTTCTGTCTTGATTTCTGTGTTGACCCAGGAGTCATTCAGTCGTACACTGTTTATTGTCCATGTCTTTGTGTGTTTGGGGGGGATTTTTATTCCACTGTGATCTGATAAGATGTGTGGTATTTTTTGATCTTTTGGAATTTGTTTATGCTTGATTTATGTCCAAAATGTGATCAATCTTGGAGTATGTTCCATGTGCTGATAAGTAGAATGTGTACTCTGTAGTTCTCAGGTAAAATGTTCTGTAGATATCTTTTAAGTCCATTTGGTTGAGCATTGAGCTGAGTTTCCAGACATCTTTGTTGATTTTTTTCCTGGATGTTCTATCTAGGGTTGTTAGTGGCATATTTAAGCTTCCAGTTATGATTGTGTGTGAGTCAATGTCCTCTTTTATTTTACTTAGCAGTTGTGCTCCTGCGTTAGGTGCATATATGTTTAGGATGGATACTGCTTGCTGGTGGTTTGAACCTTTTATCAATATGTAGTGTTCTTCTGTAAACTTTTTAATTTTCAATGGCTTGAAAGCTATTTTATCTGATATTAGAATAGCTACTCCTGCCTTCTTCTGTTTTCTGCTCACCCAAAAGTTCACTTTCCAGCCTCTGTCTTTGAGTCTGTGGGTGTCCTTTGTAGGGAGTTTGATTTCCTGGAGGCAGCAGATTGTTGGGTTGTACTTTCCATGCTTGTCAGTTTATTTATTTCATGGATGGAGTTTCTATGGCCAAGATCTCTATTACAATTTCATTCAGTTTTGCCTCTTGCTTTTCTTGATTCTTATTTACTCTTTCTATTCTCTCCCTGATCTTTGTTGTGTTCTGAGGCCAATCATTGTGGGTGGTTTCCATTAAACTCTGAAGTCTGTTTTTTTCTGGTGCTGTCTCTTAAGGTATCTGGGACTACCTATGCTCTTCCATTGCTTTTTTCCTTATTTATAACAGATCTCTTTTCTTTCTCTTTAGTTCCATTTCTCAGTGAAAGACAGAGACGCTTTCATTTCTGTTATTTGCTCAGCCCCCTATCTGTCTCTGAGCAGGGCCTCTGAATTTGTTCAATTTTGAAACCGGGCTGGGGGTGGGAGGCTGTACTATCTCTTTGCAGTTTTGAGAGTTGAATAAGGTGGAAGGGGGAAACCAGGATTCAGAAACTATCTGCAGGTCATGATGTTCACTGACTAAGGTGTGAGCCTCCTGAGACCCATTCCCCACCACCACACAATATATTCCTGCAATGGGTATGTATCTACCCCCACTACCCTTTTCTGGCTGTATCCTTCTCTTCTGATAACACCTGTTGTCCTGCAGCTGGACCAGGGTGGGGAAAGGGTGGCTGAAACCACACCTTCACCTTGTTCCTCCATAGTTTATGCACTCCAGGATACTCCCTCTGGGTTCACAATGATCAACCCCAGAAAAATGTGGAGTTCACCCTGTGGTTTCAAATCATCCATCTGTTGCTCAATGGTGGGCTCCCTGGAGCACTTCTCTGCCCAGGTTTCAAGATGATGGCAGAGCACCTGCATCATCTCCTCCAGTGTGTCTTAGCCTCTGATTCCATTGCTGTGCTCCTATTTCAGCCTTTGTCTGAGCTGGCACTGAAGGTGGTGTAGTGGAGCCAGGCACTGACTGATGGCCACTCCCCGTGATTTCCTCTCTAGGAGGGCTATGCTATTTTCCAAAAAATGGCACCCATTCCTTCTCCATGGGCAGCGCTGGGGTTAAAGCAGCAGTGGTGGCAGTTGCTTCACTAGGAGAGCCAAGGTCACTTGTTCCGGAGTCTCTACTCAAACACTTGCACACCAACTTACATGTACACACTTACTGCACTTTTATCCTTGCACACACTCCCTCACACAGAGACTTGCGCATTCCCACTGGTTCTGCTGCTATCTTCCTGGAAACTATTTTTATTTTTTATTCTATTATAGATATATGAGGTACAACTGAGGATTAACTACATGTGTAGGCTGCATGCAGGTGAAGTTTGGACTTCCAACTAGCCTTCACTCCCCCTGGTAGTGAGACAGGTAACCTTTGCATTGTCACGTGTACCCCACCATCCTCCCTTTTTCCTCTAGCAGTGTCCAAGAATGCCAGTGCCCCCCTTAAGCTCATGTGACTATTGTTCAGGGCTCACTTATAAGTGAGAACATGTGGTATTCAGTTCTCTGTTGCTGTGATAAATCACTTAGTATTATGGTCTCCAATTCCCTCCAATTTGTGGTGAAGTCTGTGATTTTGTCCTTCTTTAAGGTTGCATAATACTCCATTGTATATATATACCACAACTTTATCCAGCCCACTTTCAATGGGCAGTAGAGTTGGTTCCTTGATTTTACTATTGTGAATGGTGTGGCAACAAACATGCATGTGCAGGTGTCTCTTTGGTAGAAAGGTTTATGTTCTTTTGGGTATATTCCTAGGAGAGGAATTGCTGGATCATATGGAAGGTCCCTTTTTAATTCTTTTAGGAATCACCACACTGCTTCCATAGAGGTTGAACTAGCTTGCACTCCCACCATCGGTGCAGAAGTCCTTCGTTTTTGCTGCACCCATGGCCACATCTGTTGTTTTTGATTTTTTTAATGATAGTCATCCTTACTGGAATTAGCTGGTATCTCATTGTAGTTTTGATTTGCATGTCTCTAATGAGTAGTGAGGCTGAGCATTTTTATGTGTCTGTTGGCTGCTTGTATGTCTTCTTTTTAAAAAGAATCTCTGTTTATCTCTTTTGCCCACTTTTTAATGGGTTGTTTGTTTTTTTCCTTTCACTTTTGTTTGTATTCCTTATAGATCCTGGATGTTAGGTCCTTGTCAAAATGCATAATTTGCAAATATTTTCTTCCATTCTGTGGGTTGTCTTTTTACTCTCTTGATGCTTTCTTTTGCTGTGCAAACGTTTTTCAGTTTTATGAGGTCCCACTTGTATATATTAGCTTTTATGGCATTCACTTTTGGGAACTTGGTCAAAAATTCTCTGCCTACTTCGATGTACATAAGGGTGTTTCCTACACTTACTTCTAAGAGTCTTATAATTTGAAGTTTTGAATTCAGATCTTTAATCCATTTTGAGTTGATTTTTTAAAATATGGTGATAGGTAGGGATCCAGTTTCATTCTTCTGTATGTGGTCAACCAGTTTTCCCAGAACCATTAGCTAAATATGGTCTCCTTTCTCCAGTGATTATTATTAGTGGCTTTTCTGAAGATGAGCTGGTTGAGAGACCATGTTTCTGCTTCCAGAATTTCTGTTTTGTTCCATTGGTTTATGTGCCTATTCTTGTACCAAATCCAGGGTGTTTTAGATACTGTAGCCTTGTAATAAAGTTTAGAGTTTGGAAGTGTGATACCTCACACTTTATTTTTTGCTGAGGATTGTTTTGGTTATTTGTGCTCTTCCTTATTTCAATATGATTTCTAAATTGTTGTTTTATTTCCATATGAATTTCTGTATTGTCAAACTACCAAGTATGATGCTGGTAATTTGATGGGTATTGCATTGAATCTGTAGATTGTCCTAGGTAAGATGACTATCTTGACAATATTGATTCTTCCAATCCTGAGCAAAAGTGTTTTTCTGTTCATTTGTGTCATCCTTGACTTCTCTGAGCAGTGTTTTTTAGTTCTTGTAAAGGTCTTTCACTTCTCTGGCCAGGTGAATGACGAAGCATTCATTTTTTTGTGGCTATGTGAATGGGATTGTGCTTTTTATTTGGATCTATGCCTGACTGTTGCTGGTGTATTGAAATGAAACTATCTTTTGCACTTTGATTTTGTACCCCAAAGCTTTACCAAAGTTATTTATCAATGTGAGGAGGCTTTTGATGGACTCCCTTGGGTTTTCTTTTTTTTTAAGTTGGAGTCTCACTCTGTTGCCCAGACTGGAGTGCAGTGGCCACTCCTAGCCACCACAGCCTCAACCTCCTGGGGTTCCAGCAATCCTTCGGCCTCAGCCTTCCAAGTAGCTGGAACTACAGGCGCGCACTACCACACCCGGCTAATTTTTTGATTTATATCTTAACTTCTTCTTTTCCTATTTGGATACCCTTGATTTCCTTCTCTTGCTTGATTGCTTTGGCTAGGAATTCCAGCACTATGCTGAACAGAAGAAGTGAGAGTGGGCACCCTTGTCTTGCTCCTGTTCTTAGGGGCAATGCTACCAACTTCTACCCATTGAGTAGAATGTTACCTGTGTGTTTATCATAGATGGCTTTTAATATTTTCAGGAATGTCCCTGTTATGCCTAGATGTGCAAAAGTTTTTATCAAGAAGGAATACTAGATTTTGTCAAATGTTTATTCTGCATCCAATGATATAATCAATCATGTTCTTCTTGGTTTTACATATGTTAATGTAATAAGTTATGTCTATGGTTTTGCAAATGTTGAACTAGCCCTGCATCATAGGAATGAAGCCCACCTGGTCATGGTGCATGGTCCTTGAGATGCATTGTTGGATCTGATTGGCTAGAATCTTGTTGAGAATTTTTTGCTGTGATTTCTTATGACTGAACAACTCTATTATTTTAAATCCCTCTAGTGAAATTTTAACCTCATTTATTGTATTTTCAGCTCCATGATTTCTTTGTTTTAAAGTTTATCTGTTTATTGATATTTCCATTTTCTTCACACATTACTCTCATGACTTTTCATATCTACTTCTTACTCCTTTGAGTGTCTTTAGAACAGTTGTTTTAAAGTAGTTGTCCAGTAGATTTTCTAGCAGGTCTTTCCAAAAACAGTTTCTGTGGAATTATATTTTTTTCCTTTCAATGGCTCTTACTTTCCTGCTTCTTTGTATGCCTTTTGATTGTTGCAGAAAATGGAACATTTGAATATAATTATTTGGTGAATCTGGCAAGCAGATTCTTCCCTTTCCTCAAGGTTTACTGTTTTTTGTTATTTCTTTTATTACAGTTTTTATATTTTGATTGTTATTGATTGTCTCTATGTCAATGATTAGTGTCTTAGACTAGGTGTACACACAAGATTAGGTCTAAACTTTAGGTCTTCTCAGGTTTGCTCTGAGTTTATGCCTTTTCCTGGGTATGTGTAGTCACTTTCAAATTTTCCTTAAATGTGCAGTTTCTTTTGATGTTCTAGTTTTTAATGTCTGGCTCTCAAAATGAGGGAGAAAAAAACAAAGGGAGTAATAGGTGGTGGCTCTTAAAAATTCCTTGAAGTCATTTCAGCCGGAGGAAGAGGGCATTTCAACAATGGAGGAAGGCGCAATAACAATTGATTCCCAACTGTTTGGAGAGATGGAGAATCCAAAGGATAATTTATTATTGAGCTTGTTCATGTACCTTTAAACTGAGGAAGTCCTTTAAACTAGCTCAGGACCATCACAAGTCAGAGAAAAAATAGGAAAGAATGTTATAAAAGATAAGATTGGCAAGTGAGACTTCATTAAACTGAAAAGCTTCTGCAAAGCAAAAGAAACCATCAAGAGACTGGGGAGACAGCTCACAGAATGTGAAAAAATATTTGTCAACTGCATATCTGACAAAGGCTTAACATCCAGGACCTACAAGGAACTCAAACATGCCAAAAGAAAAAAACAAACAGCCTCATTAAAAAGTGGGCAAAGTGGGGGTGGGGGTGGGGGTTGGGGTTGGCAGTAGTGGGACTCTGCCATGGGAAGGGAGCCACACCTCATCAACAAGGGTACCTGCATAATGAACATTTGTATACCTAATCCTGAATTATACTCATCTTTAAAATAAAAAATTTAAAAAAAAAAAAAATAAGTGGGCAGAAGACCTGAATTAGACATTTCTCAAAATAACATGTATGAGCAGCCAACAGACACATGATAAAAATGTTTAGCCTAACTAATCATCAGAGAAATGCAAACCAAAACCACATTGAGATACCATCTAACTCCAGTAAGAATGGTCATCATTAATAAAACAAACAACAATAGATGTTGGTGAGGATGTGGAGGAAAAGGAACACTTTTGCACTGTTGGTGGAAGTGCACGCTAGTTCAGCCTCTATGGAAGGCAGTGTGGTGATTCCTAAAAGAACTCGAAATTGACCTTCCATGTGACCCAGCAATCTCCTCTCTGGGAATATACCCTACATATATATCACTCTGTAAAAAAAAAAAACCTGAACACGTATGCTTATTGTAGTACTATTTACAACAGCAAAAGCATGGAACCAACTGTACTGTCCACTGAAACTGGACTGGATTAAAAAAATGTGGTACATATATCCCATGGAATATTATGCAGTCATAAAGAAGAACAAAATTATGGACTTTGCAGCAACTCTATAATACTCAGTTATTTATCACAGAAACATGTTCTCACTTATAAGAGAACCCTGAACATTTACCATAATACAATAAGAAAGGGATAGGCAGTAGCTGAAGACTGCTGGGGGAAGGGCACATAATATCAGTCAGGGTAGCTGATCTCAAACCAGGTGAAGTGAGGACCAAAGGGAGGCCCAGATTTACTTGTATGATGACCACTTTTACACATAATCCTGAACTGTACTCCTCATCTTTAAAGTAATTTTTTTTTAATGGAAGACTGTATCCATTGACTCTCATTTTCCATTAACCAAAAATTATCTTTTTAAAGGGTGTTGACTCTACTACAGTTCAGTTTGTGTGTAGAGTCCATGGGTATCCAGTGAGGTCTGTGATGGCATCAAAAAGAAAGTCCCAGAAAGGCAAGTTAGGCACTGTCAAGTTGTATCTGTGAAGGGATCAGAGCCAATACATTTTTTCAGCGTTTTATCTAAAAAATAAAAAGAAAATGACAAATTCAAGGTCAAGAAGATTTATCCCAATATTTTTTCAGAGTTTATATTTTTAGCGCTTATAATTATTTGATTCATTTTGAGTAGAATTTTGTTAATGATGCTAGCTGAGGATGCATCTTTTTATTTTGCATGTAAATATCCAGTAGTTCTAGAGTCATTTTTGAAGAAACTCTTCTTTCACCATTAAGTGATTTTGACATCCTTGCTGACATTCAATTGACCATAGATAAATGAACCTCCTCATACTCTCAGTTCTAGTCCACTTATCTATAGTAGTACCCCTTATCTACAGGGGACATGTTCCAAAACCCCAGTGGTTGTCTGGGAAGCCACAGCTAATACAGAATCCTATATATGCTTTTTTGTTTCCTATACAGTAATGGGTAGATAGTATATACAGAATGGATGCATTGAAAAAAGCCATGGTTCACATCCTGTGCTGGATGATGGAGGATGGTGCAATATTTTCATAATGCTACTTACAACAATATGCAATTTACAACTTACGAATTATTTACTTTAAGATTTTCCTATTTAATATTTTTGGACCATGGTTGACCACAGGCAGTTGAAATCTCATAAAATGAAATCATAGTAAAGGGAGCATTACTGCGTATGTCTATCCTTTTGCCAGTATCACACTATTTTGATTATTGTAGTTTGGGGTAAGTTTTGAAATTGTAAAGGGTGAGTCTTTCAACTATGTTTTTATTAATGATTGCTTGGCTATTTAGGAAACCTTGGCATTTTATATGAATGTTAGAATTAGCTTTTCCATTTTGATAAGGATTGCATTGATATGAAGATCATTTTGGGTAGTGTGCCATCTTAACAATATTGTCTTGTATTTCATGAATGCAGGATCCATATCCATTTATTTAGATCTTTAATTTTGGGGGGCAAAGTTTTGTAGCCCTTAGTGTATATGACTTTACATATCATGTAAGTCTGAAAGTTTATATTTTAGCTCTTATAATTTTTTGATTCATTTTGAGTACAATTTTGTTAATGATGTTAGTTTGGGGGTGAAACTTCATTTTATATGTATAAAATGGGTTGACATTGCAGTAATAAAAAGGATTATAAGAATTCACTATGAACAATTGTACACCAGCAAATCAGATAACTTAGACAAATGGAAAAAATGTCTAAAACACAGATAGACTATCATTATTGACTCAAGAAAAAAGAGGACACCTGAACAGACTAATAAAAAAAGACTGAATCTCTAATTAAAAAGACTTTTCCCAAAAGAAAAACTCTGGACCAGATATATTTACTGATAAATTCTACCAAATATTTGAAGGATTAATATGAATTCTTTTTTAATTCTTTCAAAAAATGAAGTAAAGGGAAGACTTCCTAACTCATTCTATGAGGCCACCATTACTTCGATACCAAAGGCAGAAATCATGTCACACAGAAAAAAACCAATTCTTAATATCTCTTATGAATATAGATACAAAAATCCTCCATATTAATACCAACTGGAATTTATTCCAGGGATAAAAGCTTGGTTCAACATATGAAAATCAATCAATCTAATATGCAGCATTAATAGAATTAAGAAAAAACTACAATAATCTCAATGCAAACAAAAGCAGTTTACAGCATCCAAACATATACACACACACAGTATACAAGTTCCTAAGTATTTTATTTTTATGACATTTTTTTAATTGAATTTTTTCCTGAATTTTACTTTTGAAATTTTATTGTCAGTGTACAGAAATACAACTGACTGTTACTGTTAATCATGCCTTCAGCAAAATTGTTGATTTCATTTAGTAGGTCCCATAATTTCTTGGTGGGTACTTTGGAATTTTTTGCATATACTATATTGACTACTAATAGAGATAGTTTTACTTGTTCCTCTTTTGGGGAGGGGGATTGGACAGGTGTGTCTTATTGGCAGCGACTACTTGAGTTACTTGTTCCTTTTTTTTATAAACAATATTTTTGTTATTATATTGTGGGGTACAGTTAAGGGTTAGGTACACAAATATGCTTCGTTCAGGCACCCTTGTTGATAAGAGGTGTCTCCCTGTCCCCAGACAGATGTTTACTACCATTAATCCCATCTCCCTTCCCCGCCCCCCCAATGGTTTCCCACCACTGTCAGTCATTTTACTTGTTCCTTTTTAATTTAGATGCCTTTTATCATTTTCTTGCCTACTCTTTCTGGTGGGAAGTCAAGTATAATATAAATAGAAATGGCAATGGAAACATCCCTGTCTTATTCCTGATCTTAAGCGTTGAGTATAATATTAGTTGTGAGATTTTCAGATAAATTCCCTGTGTCATGTTGAAGAAAAATTCCCATGCATTTCTAGTTCATGAAGAATTTTTATCATAAAAAGTTATTGGGCCAGATGTGGTGATTCATGCTTGTAGTCCTAGAATTTCTGGAGGCCAAGATGAGAAGATTGTTTGAGCCCAGGAATTCAAGACTAACCTAGGCAACATAGTGAGACCTCATCTCTACAAAACTGAAAAAAAAACCAACCATCCAGGTGAGGTGTAACACACCTGTAGTCCCAGCTAGTCGGGAGACTGAGATGAAAGGATAGCCTGAACCTAGAAGTTCGAGGCTGTGGTGAGCTGGCTGGGTAGAGTAAGACCCCCTCCAATTCACAAAACAAAAACCGGTTGTTGGTTTTTGTCAAATGCTTTTGTTTGCATTAAGTGAGATTATTGTGGTTTTTTTCTTAGTTCTATTATTGCTGCATATTCGATTGATTGTTTTCATATGTTGAACCAAACTTTTATCCCTGGGATAAATCCCAGGTGGTATTAATAAGGAGAATTTTTGTATCTATATTCATAAGGGATATTAAGTCCTGGTGTGAGTGAGTGAATGTGTGGAAAATTTTGTGTACGTGCTGGTGAGTGAGTGGGTGTGTAAGTGACTGATTGGGTGAGGGCTAGGGAGCTAGCAGCCAGGGCTCACCTGGTGCAGCGGCTGGTGCCACAGCTGCTGGACTTGGACCCTATCGATTCCCAGGATGCAGAAACTGGGGACTATTTTCCTTTTCTTTTCTTTCTTTTTTCTTTTTAAAAAATAAACAAACCCTCCCTGGGAAGAAAATGCAGGAAGAGACCGTCTAAGTGGGGGCTCATGAGCAAGTGGCCAGGCCCTTGCTGCAACAGCTGGTGCTGCAGCTTCTCTGCTTTTTCCCTGGCTCTTCCCAGGTTGCAGAAACAGAACATCATTATTTTTTTTAAAACAGACAAAAGCTTTTCTGCAAAAAAGCGGTGGGGAGAAACTATTGCCCCAGGCTCTCCCTCACCATTGCAGCAGGAAACAGATTGCCAGTTCCTGGCTTTGCCTCACCACTTCAGTGCCTGGCAAGACACTGGCAGCAGGGGCTGCCGAGGGAGTCCAGAGGCAAAGTCAAACAAAAGAGGATAAGAGAGGCACCCCACCACCATCTTGAAAGCAGGGCAGGAAAGTCCTCCAACTTGCTCACCGTGGAGCAACAGATCCAGTCTCTGTGACTGGCAGATCAACTACTCAGGGATTGATAGTGACCCAGAGGGAATATCCTGAGAGCACAAACTTTGGAGGGACCTGACAAGTGCTGAGTTCCAGGTGTCCCACCCCCTACCCTGCAGTCACAGGACAAAGGGTGTGACCAGAAAAAGATAAGAAAGAACTCCAAAGAGGTCAGCGGTGAGTCTGGGACTGACCCAAACCCCCTCCTCCCCAGCAATCCTCTGAATATCAGACCTACATAGCTGGACCACCACTGAGAGGGACAAACCCAGGTGGAGCCTGGATATAGGTTGCAATAGGAGAACTTCATTCCAGGTTAGGATTGGCTGGGACACCACCTGTGAGTACATACCTTGGGAAGAGACAATCCTGTACCTCCCCACCAGAGGAGATCTCCCTGACCATACAAGAGTGGGAGGAGAGGACTTCAGCCCCATCCACCTCCTCTACCCTCCTTCCCTGCTTCAGACACTAAGGAGAGAGTAAAAGAGGTGGCTCTGCAGGAGAGACCTGATTAGAGGAACAATTACAGAGCCTGCCACAAGAGGACTGGGGTTTTTTTTTAAATTGTTTGACTGTTTGTTTGTTAGTTCATTTATTCTTAAAATATTTTTCCTTTGTGCATGAATGTGTATGTGAGTGCTTGATCTGTATTTCCTCCCAATTTTTTTTTCTTTTCTATTTCTGTTTATTTCTTCTTTTATTTGTTGTTTTCTGTTTATGTGTGTATGTGAGTGATTGAGTGTTCATTGTTCAATTTTGCTGTTGTTCTTGGTTTGTTTTTGCTCTTTTGTTCTTCTGGGGTTTATTTAATTTTCATTTCTTATAGTTTAAGGTGAGTGTCAATGTATGTGTGAAAGTTTGACCTGAATTCCTTTTTTTCCCATCCCTCTGGTCTTTCTGTTTTTCTTCTCTATTTACTTTGTGCTAGGCATGTGTGTGTGTGTGTGTGTGTGTGTGTGTGTGTGTGTGTGTGTGTGTGTGTGTTTAGTTTTCTTGTTGTTGTTTGTTTTGTTTCACTTTTTGTTATTCCAGCTTGTTTGGGGGTGTGTGTGTGTGTCTGTGTTTGTTCAATTGTTTGAGTTGACTTCTGCTTTGCACTTTCATATAAAGTGGTGGTGGGAAGTGGGTCTCAGGGAACACATACCACAATAAGGGAACATTACAATTTGCAAGTAGTTTCTGAATCTTAGTGCCACATCCCCTACTTTATTCAAATTTCAAATACTACAAGAGACAGCAAATCTTCCCACCCAGCATCCTTTTTCAAAATAGTACAAATTCAGAGCCCAGAACAGGGAAGAAGAGAGGACTGAGAAAACATCAGAAGGGAAAGCCTCTCCCACTGACACTGAATAACAGAACTAAAGAGAAAAACAAGAGATCTGTCACAAATGAGGAAAAGCCAAAGGAAGACCTCAGGGAATTTCAAATGTAGCAAAGACAAAACTCCTGAAAAATAAGACGTTGGTGCCCAAACAATGGAAGCTACCAACGACTGACCTCATAATGTGACAGGTTTAAGGGAATGGATGGAAAGAGTGACTAAGACTCAAGAAAGACAAGATGCAACACTGAAAGAACTTGTAACAGAGACACTGGCAAAAAAAAATTTCATCCAGGAAATAAATAACAAGGTGACAAGTATGGAAACCAGAATTAATCTAACTGAAGGAAAAAATCTCAGAACTTGAAAACCAGAACATGGAATTAACCCAATCTGTAAAAAACATAGAAAGAAGACTCAAAAAGAAAGAATAATGCCTACAAGAGACATGCAATTATATCAAGAGGCTGAACCTATGCCTGAATGGTATCCCAGAAGAAGAAAAAGAAATGGAGAACAACTTGGAGCAAGTATTTCAGAAGATAATCCAAGAAAACTTACCCCTATTTCACCAGAGATGTGACCAGCCAAACACAAGAGATACAGATAACCCTGACAAGACATCAAATGAGAAGACCAATACCTAGGCACAAGTAATTTGCCTACACAAGGTAGGCACAAAAGAAAAAATTCTAAAGGCAGCAAGAGAGAAAGGTCAGACTACCTACCAAGGAAAACCAAACAGAATAATAGCAGACCTATCAGCAGAAACACTACAAGCAAGAAGGGACTGGAGAATAATATTCAAAATTCTCAAAGATAAACAATTTCAACCAAGAATTTCCTATCCAGTCAAGCTCAGCTTCCTCAGTGATGGATAATTAAAATCCTTCCCATACATCCAATCCCTAAGAGATTATGCAGCTTTCAGACCAGCTCTACAGGAGACACTTAGAAAAGTATTGAGCACAGAAGAAAGAAAAAAAAGAATGGCCACACACTTCCCAAGAGAACAGCAGAGCACAGTATCAACAGAGAAATACAGTGCAACAAGAAACTTGAAAACACACACACATACAACAACCCCAAAGCCAAAAGAAAACAAGCAGATAAAGAAAAAACTGTATAAGAACCTTCATGACAACAATAAAAAAATCACATTTCAATAATCAGTCTAAATGTGAATGGACTAAACGCACCACTGAAAAGACACAGAATGACAAACTGTATAAGAAACCATGACCCAATTATTTGCTGCATCCAGAAGACTCACCTCACTTCAAGGGACACACACAGACTCAAAGTTAAAGACTGGAAAACCTATTTCCAGGCAAATGAATCACAAAAAAAGGCAGCAGTTATGATCTTAATATCAGACAAAACAAACTTTAAGCTATCAAAAATTTTAAAAGAAGCAAAAGGACACTACATAATGATAAAATGTTCAATCCATGAACAAGATAAATCCATCCTAAACATATATACACCCAACAGAGGAGCACCAGCATTTATAAAGTAACTACTAAGTAAACTAAAAAAAGTTATTCACTCTAAAACTATTATAGCAAGGGACTTGAATACTCCACTAACATGAATCATCAAGACACAAAATCAACAAGGAGATCCAGAATCTAAACTTGACACTTGACCAAATGGACTTAATAGATATCTACAGGTTATTCCACCCAACAACCACAGAATATACATTCTATTCATCACCACATGGAATGTACTCTAAGATCAATCACATCCTTGGCCATAAATCAAGAATAAACAAACTCCATAAGGTTGAAATATTGCCATGCACCTTCTCAGAACACAGTGGAATAAAAATAAATATCAACACCAACAAAATTTCCTAAAAGTCCACAAAGATATGGACACTAAACAGCATGATGCTGAAAAACTACTGGGTCAACACTGCAATAAAAGCAAAAATTAAAAGATTCCTGGAGACAAATGAAAATGAAGAAACATCTTACAAAATCTCTGGGATGCCATGAAAGCAGTTCTCAGAGGGAAATTTATATCTCTATGAGCACACATCAAGAAATGAAAAGATAACAAGTGGAGAGCCTAACAAATCACCTAAGGAAGCTGGAAAGAGAAGACCACCAAAAGACCAACTTTAGCAGAATAATTCAAATCACCAAAATAAGAGCCCAAATATGGGACATAGATGACAAAAATATCATAGAAAACATCAACAAAACAAAAAGCTGGTTCTTTGAAAGAATTAACAAGATTGATGGACCCCCTAGCCAGAATGACCAAGAAAAAGAGAGAAAAAACCCAAATAAACACAATCAGAAATAAAAAAAATCAAATCACAACTGACCCCTAGAAATACAAAAAATTACCAGAGATTACTGTGTACACCTCTATGGAAACAACTTGATAACCTAAATGAAATGGAGGACTTTCAGACACCACACAACCTCCCCAGATTGAAACAAGAAGACATTGAGACACTAAATAACCCATAACAACCCAGGAATTTGACTCTGTCATATGAAAACTACCCACAGAAAAAAGCCCTAAACCGATGGCTTTCCAGTAGAATTCTACAAAATGTACAGGGAGGAGCTGATACCAATCCTATTGAAAGTATTCCAGGA
The DNA here is from genome assembly GCF_000164805.1 of Carlito syrichta. Lineage (NCBI taxonomy): Eukaryota > Metazoa > Chordata > Mammalia > Primates > Tarsiidae > Carlito > Carlito syrichta. The sequence goes on along the minus strand of NW_007258882.1, from coordinate 9,647 downwards.
AATTGAGAAAGATGGAATTCTCCCCAAATCATTTTATGAAGCTAACATTACACTGGTACCCAAACCGGGTAAAGATCCAACAAAACAGAGAACTACAGGTCAATATCCCAAATGAACATGGATGCAAAAATCCTCAACAAGATTCTAGCAAATCGGATCCAAAAACACATCTCAAAAACCATTCACCATGGCCAAGTAGGCTTCATCCCCAGGTTGCAAGGCTGGTTCAACATTCGCAATTAAATATATCAACAGATGTAAAAACAAGAACCACATGATTATATCACTAGATGCAGAAAAAGCTTTTGATAAAATCCAGCATCTCTTCTTGATAAAAACCCTCTAAAAGGTAGGTATAGAAGGAACATACCTCAAAATAGTAACTGCCATCTCTGATAAACCCACAGCTAACATATTGCTAAAAGCACAGAAACTGGAAACATTTCCCCTGAAAACTGGAACAAGACAAGGCTGCCCACTCTCACTCCTCTCATTCAACACTGGGTTGGAAATCCTAGCTAGGGCAAATAGAGAAGGAAATCAGGGGTATCCAAATAGGAAAAGAGGAATTCAAGTTATCCCTCTTTGCTGATGATATTATCCTATGACTTGAAAATCCAAGAGAATCTGTCAAAAATTTGCTTGCACTGATAAAGGATTTTGTAAAAGTCTCAGGGTACAAAATAAATGTGCAAAAGATAGTTGCATTCCTATACACCAACAATGAACAGGCAGAGACCCAAAATAAATGCACAATCCCATTCACAATAGTCACACACACACACAAAAAGAAATACCATGGCATTTTCCTAACCAGAGAACTGAAAGACCATTACAGTGAGAACACAAAACACTGCTCAAAGAAATCCAAGAAGACATAAACAAATGGAAAATTATTCCATGCTCATGGATAGAAACAATTATCATTGTTAAGATATCCATCCTTCCAAAGGCAATCTAAGAGTCAGTGCAATACCCATTACCAACGTGATTCTTCTCAGTCCTAGAATGACAATACAGAAATTCATATGGAAACATAAACAACCATGAATAGCCAAAACAATCCTTAGCAAAAGAGACAAATTAGGGTATATCATACTTCCAGACTTCAAACTTTACTATAAGCCTACAGTAATCAAAACAACCTGGTACTGGTACAAGAACAGGCATATAGACCAATGGAACAGGACAGAGATTTCGGAAGCAAAGCCTCAATTCCTCAACCAACTCATCTTTGACAAAGCCTCCAACAACAACCACTGGGGAGAGGAGAACCTATTCAGTAAATGGTGTTGGGAAAACTGGCTGATCACATGCTGAAGATTGAAATAGGACCCCTACCTATCACAATACACAAAAATGAACTCTAAATGAATCAAAGACTTAAACATAAAACCTCAAACTATAAGAATCTTAGAAAATGCAAGAGACATCTTTATGGAAATTAGAACCTGCAACCAATTCCTTTTCAGAACCCTGTAGGTCAATACCTTAAGAAATAAGATAGACAAGTGGAATCTCATCAATCTAATGAGCTTCTGCAAAGCAAAAGAAACCATTAAGAGAGCAGGGACACAGCCCACAGGATGGGAAAAAATATTTGCCAACTGTATATCTGACAAAGGTTTAACATCTAGGATCTACAAGGAACTCAAACGCACCAAAAGGAAAAAATCAGAGTCCTTTTAAAAAGTGGGCAAAAGACTTGAATAGACACTTCTCAAAAGAAAATATTGGGCAGCCAACAGACACATGAAAAAGTGTTCAGTCTCACTCATCATCAGAGAAATGCAAATCAAAACCACAATGAGATACCACCTAACCCCAGTAAGCATGACCATCATTAATAAAACAAACAATAAGAGATGCTGGCGAGAAAGTGGAGAAAAAGGAAATTTTCTACACTGTTGGGGAGAATGCAAACTAGTGCAACCTCTTTGGAAGACAGTGTGGCAGTTGCTGAAAGAACCTGTAATTGACTTTCCATATGACCTAGCAATTCCCCTACTGGGAATATACCCAGAGGAACTCAAATAATTTTACAGAATAGATGCCTGCACATGTAAGTTTGCTGCAGCTCTATTCACAATAGCAAAAACATGGAACCAACCATGTTGCCCATCAAAGCTGGACTGGATAAATAAAATGCAGTACATATACGCAATGGAATATTATATAGCCATAAAGAAGGACAAACATATGGACTTAGCAGCAACTTGGAAGGATTTAGAGTGAATAATACTCAGTGATTTATCACAGAAACAAAGAACAGAGTACCATATGTTTTCACTCATAAGCAGACCTTGAACATTATCATAATACTATAATAAAGTAAATGGCAGTAGTGGGAAACTGTTAGGGGAGAGGAAGTGGAATTGGGAGCTGAGGGAAACTGCTAGGGGAGGGAGGGGCATACCTCATTAGCAAGGGTACCTTGCATAATCAACGTTTGTATACCTAACCCTGAATTGTACCCCACATCTTTATAATAAGTAAATAAACAAACAAATAAAATAAAAAAGAAATGTCCAAGTGATTTATTTATTTAGTATTTAAGATAATTTCTGTATAATCATTAGATTACTGGTCAGAGGCTTCAGTGGCTGCACAAAATACATAATACAAACTTTTACAAAATTAGTCCAGTGGACTAATTCCTGATCAAAACACCAAATGCCCATGCCATAAGAGATAAGATAGTCAAGTGGGACCTTATCAAACTGAAAAGCTTCTGCAAAGCAAAGTAAACCATCAAGAGAGCAGGGAGACAGCCCACAGAATGGGAAAAAAATACTTGCCTAATATATATCTGGCAAAGGCCTACCATCTAGGATCTACAAGGAACTTAAACATACTGAAAAGAAGAAAACAAACAACTCTATTAAAAAGTAGACAGACCAGGTGCGGTGGCTCAAGCCTGTAATCCCAGCACTTTGGAAGGCCAAGGTGAGGTGATTGCCTGAGTCCAGAGGTTTGAGAACAGTCTGGCAACTTGGCGAGACCTCATCTCTACAATAAGTCAAAAAATTAGCCAGGCATGGTAGTAGGTACCTGTGGTTTCAGCTACTTGGCAGGCTGAGGTTTGGAAGGATCATCTGAGCCCAGCAGATCATCAATGGAGTGGCCATGAGCATGCCACTGTACTCCAGCCTGGGCAAAGGAGTGAGACTCCGATTTGGGGGGAAAAAAGTAGACAAAAGATACGAATAGACATTTCTCAAAAGAAGACATATGAGCAGCCAACAGATAAATGAAAAAATGCTCAGCCTCATGAATCATCAAAGAAATACAATTTACAACCTCACTGAGATGCCAACTTAACACCAGTCAGGATGGCCATCATCAATAATTCAAAAAACAACAGATTCTGGAGAGGATGTGGGAAAAAGGGAACACTTCTACACTGTTAGTGGGAGTGTAAACTAATACTTCTGTTAAAAACAGTGTGGCGATTCCTAAAAGATCTAAAAATCGACCTTCCATATGACCCAGCAATCCCCCTTCAGGGAATATTCCCAGAAGAACTCAAATTACTCAATGAAAAAGATACCTGCACATGCATTTTTATTGCAACATTGTTCACAATTGCAAAAACACGAAACCAATTATGCTGCCCATTGAAAATGGACTGAATAAAAAAATGTGGTGCATATACATGATAGAATATTATGCAGCCATAAAAAGGACAAAATTATGAACTTTGCAGCAACTTGGATAGATTTAGAGTCTATAATACTCAGTGATCTATCACAGAAACAAAGAACTGAGTACCATATGTTCTCACACATAAGCAGACCCTGAACAATTATCATAATACTAAAAGAAAGGGATTTGCAGTAATGGGAAACTGCCAGAGGAGGGAAGGGGCACACTTCATCAATAAGTGTACCTGATCTCAAACCAGATGAAATGGGGACCGAAGTGAGGCCCAAACTTTACCTGTACAATGACCGTTTGTATATCAAACCCTGAATTGTACCCCACAACATTAAAATAAAAAATTTTCAAAAAACATTAGTCCAGGAAAGTTACTAAACAGGTAATCAGTAACAAAAACCTCACAAACAAACCCTGGGTAGAGGATTTAATTTCCAAAGTTGCCACATTATATCAATTAAATAGTCCAATTTTATTAAAAATTTTCAGACATACAAAAAATAAAAATATTGCCCATACACAGAAAAGAAGGGAAACAATAAACAGATATGATCCTTTAGGAATCCCAGAGTATGGACTTCTAGACAAAGATATTAGCTATTATAATATTAATAGCTTTAAAACCAAGAGCCATATGATTATCTCATTAGATAAAGAAAAGGCATTGACAAAAACCAGCATCCCTTCTTGATAAAAACCCTTGAACACCTAGGCATATTGTTTTACCCAAAACAATAAAAGCCTTCTATGATAAACCCATGGCCAGCATATTGCTCAATGGGCAGAAGCTGAAAGCATTTCCCTTCAGAACTGGAATAAGACAAGTATGTCCACTTTCACCCCTCCCACTTTCACCCCTCCTATTCAACATAGTGCTGGAAGTCTTGTCCAGGTAATCAGGCAAGAGAAGGAAATTGGGGGTATCCAAATAGGAAAAGAGGAAATTAAGTTATCCCTTTTTGCAGACGATATGATTCTATACCTAGAAAACTCTAGGGAGTCTGTCAAAAACCTCCTTGCACTGATAAATAACTTTAATAAAGTCTCAGGTTAAAAAATCAACATGCAGAAGACAGTTGCATTTGTATATACCAACAATAAGAAGGCAGAGAACCAAACACACACACACACACACACACACACACACACACACACACACACACACTCCCAATCACAATAGCCACACACAAACAAAAAAAAAATATCTTGGCATCTACTTAACCAGAGATGTGAAAGACCTATACAACAAGAACTACAAAATGCTGCTTAAAGAAATCAAGGATGAGCCGGGCTCGGTGGCTCAGCCTGTAATCCCATGCCTTTGGGATGCTGAGGTGAGTGGATTGCCTGAGCCTGTGGGTTCGAGACCCACCTGGGCAACTTGGCAAGACCTCATCTCTACAATAAATCAAAATGAGCCAGGCATGGTAGTGCATGCCTGTAGTTCCAGCTACTTGGAAGACTGAGGCGGAACGATTGCCGGAGCCCAGCAGGTCGAGGCTGTGGTGGCCGGGAGCAGCCACTGCACTCCAGTCTGGGTGACAGAGTGAGATCCAACTCAAAAAAAAAAAAAGGAAATCAAGGATGGCACAAACAAATGGAAAAACATCCCATGCTCATGAATTAGAAGAATCAATATTGCAAGAAAATAATCAGTAAAAGGAACAAAGCAGGAGGTATCACACTTCTAGACTTTCAACTTTATTACAAGGCTACAATAACCAAGGCAGCATGGCATTGGTATGGGAATGGAACAGGACAGAGATTCCACAAGTGAAAACATGGTCCCCCAACCAACTCATCTTTGACAAGGTCATCAGTAACAATCATTGGAGAAAGGAGACCATATTTAGCAAATGGTGCTAGGAAAAGTGACTAGCCACATGCAGAAGAATGAAACTGGACCCTTACCTACCACCATATTACAAAATCAACTCAAAATGGACCAAGAAGCTAAAATGTAAAACCTCAAACTATAAGAATTCTAGAATAAAATGTGGGAAACACCTTTCTGGACATCAGAGTAAGCAATGAATTCATGACCAAGTCCCCAAAAACATATGATACAAAAGCTAAAGTAGATAATTGGGACTTCATCAAGCTGAAAAGTTTTTGCAAAGCAAAAGAAACCACCAAGAGAGTAAAGAGACAACTCACAGAATGGGGGAAAAATTGCAAATTATGCATCTGACAAAGGCCTAACATTCAGGATCTACAAGAAACATAAACAAACTGAAGGCAAAAACTAACAACCTCAGTAAAATGTGGGCAAAGGGTATGAACATACACTTCTCAAAGGATGACATATAAACAGTCAATAGACACATTTAAAAATGCCCAACCTCACTAATCGTCAGAGAAATGCAAATCAAAACCACAGTGAGACACCACCCAACTCTGGTAAGAATGGCTATCATTAACAAGTCGAAAACCACAAAAATGAAAACAAAACAGGTGCCGGCATGGCTGCAGAGAAAAGGGAATGCTTCTCACTGTTGGTGGGAATTTAAGCTAATTCAGTCTCTATGGAAAGCTGTGTAGCAATATCCAAAATAACTAAAAATTTATCTTCCATGTGATCCAGCAATCTCTCTCCTGGGAATTCAGCCAGAGGAACATAAATCCCTCCACTAAAAAAGACACCTGCACACACATGTTTGTTGCAGCACTATTCACAATCCCAAAACATGGAATCAACCCTGCTGCCCATTGATGGTGCACTGGATAATGAAAATGTGGTACATATACATGATGGGATATTTTGAAGCCATAAAAAACAAAATCATGGTCTTCACAGTAACTTGGATGCAGTTGGAGACCATCATACTAAGTAAACTGTCACAGAAATAAAAAACTAAATACCACATGTTCTCGCTCATAAGCAGGCCCTGAACACTAGTCACATTAGTATAAAGCTGATATCAGCAGTTACTGGGCACTGCTAAGGGATGGGGGAGAGAGATGGGAGAGGGATATGTGACAACACAATGCATACCTGGTTCACTACCAGGTAGAGGACCAGCTAGAAACCCAAACTTCACCTATATGTAGTCTTCTTTTTTTAAAAATCAAAATATTTAATATTAATTATTAATACAACCATATATTAATGGCTAATAGAAAGAAGCCTAGATGGATAGTTTCAAGTATATCAAAAGGGTACTGTATGATATGCTATTTTGGAAAAAGAGATTTACATTTATTATATTTATTTGAAGACAACCAAATGAAAAGAAACAGAGGTAAAGGTAAATGAACTGTTACATTTTAGATAAATGCTTTACCTGTTTCAAGAGATATTAATTTATAAAAGTTTCCTCTAAGGTTAAAGAAAACGTTATAAAAATATTGAAGTTGGAATTACTCCGTATTTTGTAAAGTATATATTTCAATTTTAGGAGCATTAGAAATTAACATCTTGCCACACAAGATGAAAAACTCAGCATTTTTATAAAATATTTTTTGTTTCTTCCATATCATGAATTTTCTTTATGAAATTATCTTTTCAAAGTATTATCAAGGTCTATAACTTTATTTTATTTTATTTTTAACAATTTATTTATTATAAAGATGTGGGGTACAATTCAGGGTTAGGTATATAAACATTGAAAATGCAGGTACCCTTGTTGATAGGTATGCCCCTCCCTCCCCTAGCAGTTTCCCTTAACTGCCAGTCCCACCCCACTCCCCGACAGTTTTCCACTACTGTCGATCGCTTTCTTATAGCATTATAATTGTTCAAGGTCATCTTTTGAGTGAGAACATATGGAACTCCGTTCTTTGTTTCTGTGATAAATCACTGAGTATGATTGACTCCAAATCCATCCAAGTTGCTGCAAAGTTCATATATTT
>NW_007258882.1:0-405 GCF_000164805.1 Carlito syrichta | reverse complement strand
TCAAGTTTGTTTCCATATAGGTGTACATAGTAATCTCTGATAATCTTTTGTATTTCTGATTGTGTTTATTTGGGCTTTTTCTCTCTTTTTCTTGGTCATTCTGGCTAGGGGCCCATGAATCTTGTTAATTCTTTCAAAGACCAATTTTTTGTTTTGTTGTTTCTTATGATATTTTTGTCCTTCTATGTCCCATATTTGGGCTGTTATTTTTGTGACTTGGATTCTTCTGCTAAAGTTGGGGCTTTGGCGGTCTTCTCTTTCTAAGAGAAAGAGAAATCACTTAAGTGATTTGCTAGGCTCTCCATTTGTGCTCTTTCTATTTTCTTGATGTGTGCTCGTAGAGATATGAATTCCCCTCTTAAAACTGATTTCATGACATCCCAGAGGTTTTGGTAAGATGTTTCT
>NW_007258881.1:259293-283970 GCF_000164805.1 Carlito syrichta | reverse complement strand
TCCTTACAAACACACATGAGGAAAATGGAAGGAACAGAAATTGACACCTAACAAGCCACTAAAGAAGCTGGAAAAGCAAGACCACAAAAACCCTAATTTCAGCAGAAGAATCCAGATCACCAAAATAAAAGCCCAAATCCAGGACATAGAAGACAAAAAGATAATACAAAAAATCAATGAAACAAAAAGCTGGTTCTTCGAAAGGGTAAACAAGATTGATGGTCCCCTAGCTAGACTGACCAAGAAAAAACGAGAAAAAAACCAAATAAGCATAATCAGAAACACAAAAGATGAAGTCACATCTGACCCTGAAGAAATACAAAAGATCATTAGAGACTACTACGTACACTTGTATGGAAACAAACTTGAAAACCAGAAGGAAATGGAAGACTTTCTGACATCACACAACCTACCTAGGTTGGAACAAGAAGAAATTGAGACCCTAAATAAACCAATAACAATCAAGGAAATCGACCACGTAATAAGAAAACTTCCTACAAAAAAAAGCCCTGGTCCAGATGGCTTTCCAGCAGAATTCCAGAAGACATTTAAGGAGGAGCTGATACCAATCCTACTGAAGGTATTCCAGGCGATTGAAAAAGATGGAACTCTCCCCAAATCATTTTACGAAGCCAACATCACATTGATACCCAAGCCAGGTAAAGATCCAACAAAGAAAGAGAACTACAGGCCAATATCTTTGATGAACATAGATGCTAAAATTCTCAACAAGATCCTAGCAAACCGGATTCAGCAATACATCTCAAAAATCATCCATCATGACCAAGTAGGCTTCATTCCTGGCGATGCAAGGCTGGTTCATATTCGTAAAACCATAAATGTAATTAAATACATCAACAGATGTCAAAACAAAAACCACATGATCATATCACTAGATGCAGAAAAAGCTTTTGATAAAATCCAGCACCCCTTCTTGATAAAAACCCTTGAACATCTAGGCATACGGGGAACATACCTCAAAATAGTAAAAGCCATCTACGAGAAACCCACAGCCAGCATACTCCTAAATGGACAAAAATTGGAACAAATTCCCCTGAAAACTGGAACTAGACAAGGATGCCCACTCTCTCCCCTCCTGTTCAACATAGTATTGGAAGTCCTGGCTAAAGCAATCAGAGAAGAGGAGGCAATCAGAGGTATTCAAATAGGAAAAGAGGAAGTCAAGTTATCTCTCTATGCAGATGATATGATGGTGTACCTTGAAAACCCAAGAGAATCTGTCAAAGGTCTCCTTACATTGATAAAAGCCTTTGGCAAAGTCTCAGGATACAAAATAAATGTACAAAAGACAATCGCATTTCTCTATACCAATAATAAACAAACAGAAACCCAAATAAAAAACACAGTTCCATTCACAATAGCCACAAAAAAAAAAAAAAATGAAATACCTTGGCATCTTCCTAACCAGAGACGTGAAAGACCTTTACAATGAAAATTACAAAACACTGCTCAAAGAAATCAAAGCCGACATGAACAAGTGGAAAAATATCCCATGCTCATGGATCGGAAGAATCAACATTGTGAAGATGTCCATCTTACCTAAGGCAATCTACAAATTCAATGCAATACCCATTAAATTACCCACAACATTCTTCTCAGACCTAGAAAAAACAACACAGGAATTCATATGGAAACACAAACATCCAAGAATAGCCAGAACAATCCTCAGCAAAAAAACAAAGCAGGTGGTATCACAATACCAGATTTTCAAACTTTACTATAAAGCTACAATCATCAAAACAGCTTGGTATTGGTACAGGAACAGGCATATAGATCAATGGAACAGAATTGAGATTCCAGAAGCAAAACCTCAATTTCTCAACCAACTCATCTTCGACAAAGCCCCCACCACCTACCAATGGGGAGAAGAGAACCTATTCAGTAAATGGTGCTGGGAAAATTGGCTGACCACATGCAGAAGATTGAAACAGGACCCCTATCTATCCCCATGCGCAAAGGTTAACTGCAAATGGATCAGAGACCTAAATGTAAAACCTCAAACCATAAGAACCTTAGAAAAGGAAGGAAATACTCTCATGGAAATCGGAACTGGCATCCAATTCCTGTACAAAACCCGAAACCCACAGGACTTAAGAGAGAAGATAGACAAATGGGACCTTATTAAACTGACAAGCTTCTGCAAAGCCAAAGAAACCATCAAGAGAGCAGGGAGACAGCCTACAGACTGGGAAAAAGTATTTGCCAACTCTAGGTCTGACAAAGGCTTAACATCCTGGATCTACAAGGAACTGAAGCATACTGAAAAGAAGAAAACAAACAACCCCATTATAAAATGGGCAAAAGACATGAACAGACACTTCACAAAAGAAGACATTAGAGCAGCCAACAAACACATGAAGAAATGCTCAACCTCACTAATCATCAGGGAGATGCAAATCAAAACCACACTGAGATACCACCTAACTCCAGTCAGAATGGCAATTATCAACAACTCAAAAAATAACAGCTGCTGGAGAGGGCGTGGTGAAAAGGGAACACTTCTACACTGTTGGTGGGAGTGTAAACTAGTGCAACCTCTGTGGAAAGCAGTATGGCGATTCCTAAAAGCTCTAAATATTGACCTTCCATATGACCCTGCAATCCCCCTACTGGGAATATACCCTGAAGAACACAAATCACTCTATAAAAAAGATACCTGTACACGTATGTTTATCGCAGCATTGTTCACAATAGCAAGAACCTGGAAACAACCATGCTGCCCATCAAAAGAGGACTGGATTAAAAAATGTGGTACATATACACAATGGAATACTACGCAGCCATAAAAAAGAACAAAATCATGAATTTCGCTGCAACCTGGATGGAACTAGAGTCTATAATACTGAGTGACCTCTCACAAAAACAAAAATCCGAATATCACATGTTCTCACTCATATAATGGACCTTGAACATCCAATGCAATACTATGAGAAAATGACAGATGGTATTGGGAAACTATGGGGGGGAGGGGGATGGGATTAACAGTAGCAAATATCTGTCGGGGGATGGGAAAACACTTCTTATCTACAGGTTGCCTGAATGAAACGTCATTGTACACCTAACCCTTAACTGTACCCCACAAAACCATAATAAAAAATATTGATTAATGAAAAAAACAAAAACAAAAACAAAAACAAAATTATTGACTAACCAAACAAGTCTTTCTTCTTTGTAGCTGTGTTCAAAGTTCAAGAGCAGGTAGAGAAAATGATGAGCAATCACTCTGTTCTGGGTTTCTGTCCAGGGATGATCCTGAGCAAATATTACTCTGATAAATATTTAAACCCAGGTGACCATGATGGGTAAATTATTACCTCTTACATCTTGTTTTTACCTGTAACCTACAGCATTCACATTAAGGATAATGATGATGATGATAATGTCAATCATGTTAATAAAATTGGCAGCAAACAGTTTTTGAAGACTTTCTTTGCACCAAGTGAGTTCTAAGTAATTTACATGTATGATATTATTTCATCTTAATGAAGCACCATAATATACCTAATTTATAAGTATTTAGTCCCTTGCTTTTCCACTATAGAGCTAAGGGTAAGTTCTGTGTCTATTATACACTAGTGGACTTTTGCAGCACCAATACTAAAATATAAGCTTTTTATCAATTAAAGGATCTTGTGTAATCTATTGGCACCAGAAGCCAGAGTCAACAGATTTCCAAACTGACTCTGGATAAGGGCAAGAGTCACAGGCAAAGGTAGACACTATTAGAAAACTGTTTTACATAATACATCATGTTTTGTGATTTGTACCACAGAGTCCCAAATAGGTTTTTAATCAAAATATTATGTGAATTTAAGAATGAAACAAATAAATGATATCTATTATTTATTTTTCCACAAAATAAAAAATTATTCCTGGAAATACTACCATAATGCATATGTAAGTTGTAAGTTTTACAACTCCAAAAGACACAGGAAATGACAAAAATTGTCTTTAAAATAGTGTATTAGTTGTCAAGGATTAGCGTATGCTTTTTATAAATTAGCTTATTTACCCTCACAACAGTCCCATCAGGTAGATTTCATGTCCATTTAATGGATGAGAAAATTATAAGTAGGAGTTGCAATTTTCCCCAAGTTTCACAACTCTCACTGGCAGATTTATGATTGTAGATGATTTGGTGATAAAATGTATTCCTACCTAACCACTGGATCACAATTATTTTATATCTTTTAGTAAGTGAAGTCTGTCTCCAAATTTTTAACATTGAATCATTGTGATAGAATGAAGCCCAATGACTATAATTGTATTCAAAAGCATAAAATAATATTGGAAGTTTTATTAGTCAGTGTTTAGTTATAAAATATCTACTCTATACAGTTAGGTGCTGGGCTAGAAAATCTTACAGATACCAAATAGTGAAAACAATCTTGAAAAAGAAGAAAAAAGTAAAATAACCTACACTTTCTGATATCAAAAAATAAATAAATAAGCATCAACACAGTGTGGTTTTGGCATAAAGAAAGACATATAGACCAAAGGAAGAAATAAAAATTCCCAAAATAAATTCTTGTGTACTTGGTCAAGTTTTTGACAAGGTTATCAAGACAATAAAATGGGGAAAATAAAAGTCTTTTCAACAAACAGTACTTAAAAACTGAATATTCAGGCCTGGCTCGGTGGCTCAGCAATCCCAGCACTTTGGGAGGCCGAGGAAAGTGGATTGCCTGAGCCTGTAGATTCGAGACCCACCTGAGTAACTTGGCAAGACCTCATCTCTACAATAAATCAGAAATTAGCTGGGTATGGTATGCATGCCTGTAGTTACTTGGAAGGCTGAGGCAGAAGGATCGCCAGAGCCCAGTGAGTAGAGGTTGCAGTAGCCGGGAGCGTGCCACTGCACTCCAGTCTGTGTGGCAGAGTGAGACTCCAACTCAAAAAAAAAAAAAAAAAAGGAATATTCACATTTAAAATAATAAAGTTTCACCTGCAATCCCAGTTACATGAGAGGCTGAGACAAGAGGGTTGCATGAGGCCAGAAGTTTAAGACCAGCCTGGGCAACAGAATAAGAACATGTCTATAAAAATCTTTTGAAAAACAACCCAGGTATAATGTTGTGCAATTGTAGTCTCAGTTCCATAGTAGGCAGAGATGGGAGAATTATTTGAGCCCAGGAGTAACAGAGCAAGACCCCAGCTCAAAATAAATAAATAAATAAATAAATAAATAAATAAATAAATAAATAAATAAAAAGTTGGATCCTTACCTTAAATCATACAAAAAATAAAATGAACCCAAACTCTAAACCTAAAACCTAAAATTATAAAACTCTTGAAAGAAAACAGAGGGGGAAATTTTCATAACATTGTATTTGGCAATGATGTCTTAGAACACACCCAAACCACAGGCAGCAAAAGAGAAAAATGGATAAATTGGGCCACATCAAATTAATAAGTTTTGTGCACCAAAAAACACTATCAACAATGTGAAAAGACAGCCCACAGAATATTTTCAAATTACATATAATAAAATATTAATACACAGAATACACAAAGAACTCCCACAGCTAAACAACAACAAAACCAAACAACATTATTCAAACATGGTCAAAGGACTTGAATAGTCATTCTTTAAAGAAGGTATACAAATTACCATTAAATACATGAAAAGGTGCTCAACCTCATTCATCATTAATTAAAAGCAAGTCAAAAACTGTAATGACATACAACTTCACTTCCATTAGACAATATATTTTTAAAAAGGAAAATAACAAAGTTGAGGAGGATGTGGAAAAGTTGGAATTCTGTGCACTACTGGTGAGAATGTTAAATTACACAACCATTGTAAAAAGAGTTTTATGATTCCTCAAAAAAATTAAACATACAGCTACCAAATGATTCAGCAATTTTCTAGCTATCTACCTAGGATAAACTTGTAACACCAATGTTCATAGCAATATTATTCACAGAAGTCAAAGGGTGAAACATCAAAATGTCCATTAACAGATTAATGGATAAATAAGATATGGTATTATATACAATGGAATATTACTCAGCCTTAAAAGAGAATAAAAATCAAATATATATATATATATTTTGTAGCATATATATATATATGCTACAAAATGGAGACAATTTAAAGACATTTTGCTCAATAAAATTATCCAAACATAAAAAGACAAGCATTGTAGGATTTCATTTATATGAGGTATATAGAAAAGGCAAGTTCATGGAGACATAAAGTAGAATCATGGTTATCAGGGACTGACAGGAAGGAAGAATGGAAAATTATTGTTTTTTGGTTTTGTTTTTGTTTTTTGAGTTGAAGTCTCACTCTGTCACCCAGACTGGAGTGCAGTGGCCATTCCTGGCCACCACAGCCTCAACCTGCTGGGCTCCGGAGATCCTTCGCCTCAGTCTTCCAAGTAGCTGGAACTACAGGCGCGCTAGCACGCCCAGCTAATTTTTGATTTATTGTAGAGATGAGGTCTCATCAAGTTGCTCAGGTGGGTCTCAAACCTGCGGGCTCAGGCAATCCACTCACCTCAGCCTCCCAAGGTGCGGGATTACAGGCTGAGCCACCGAGCCCGGTTGAAAAATTATTGTTTAATAGGTATAGAGTTTCTATTTGGAATGATGAAAAAGTTTTGGAAATGAATAGCGGTGATGGTTTGACAAAATTTTGACTACATTAATGTCACTGAATTATACACTTAAAATAATAAAAATCATAAATTTTATGTTGTATATTTTGCCACAATAAAAAATACAAAAAACATCACCTCCATCAAGTCAAACATAAAAAGATCTTGAAGTATACTAGTAAAATGAGATTGTGGGAGACTTTAATTTTTTACTTACAGTGTTTTATTCTGGAAAATTTTTAGCAAAGAACATTACATTCATAAACAATATTATAAGTTGTTGATTTCATATCTCTTTCTGAAAATATAGACATTTGTCTCTATATAGTAGAATGGAAAAAGATACTGAAAAATAATTGAGGCCATAATCACTGTTTGGTGAATTAGTAATGGTCATTCTACCTTTTTCAAAAAGTGGGTCTTTTATCTCTTGGGAATTCTTAAGTTCCAATATGGCTAGGATTACATGTAATTTTTCAAAAGATAATAAGTTTTCTACCAAAATCTATCTTCTTCTCTTCCTATAATTTATTAGAAGTTTGGAAAATTCATATTTGCAAGACAACTTTCAGTTAGGTATGGCTTTGTGACTAGGTTTTCACAAATGAACTTGGGTGAAATGAATGTGAGACACTCTTTATTCCAGATATTGAAATATTGATCATACCTCAGTTATTAATTTCTTTCTTTTCTTGAAAGAAACCTAGGTTTGACAGTATGATCCTGCAGAAGCCAATGATGTCTGAGGGAATTACTGGAGAATAGCAGCTCCATAGACTTATTCATTCACTCATCTTGGGATTATTGAGGAGTATTTTTTTAAGTCTATGATATATAAGGCACCATTATTTTGGTCCTTTCTTCTTTTTAAAATTTTAATTATTATGGATACATAATAGTTGTACATATTTATGGGGTGAATGTGATATTTTTATACAAGCATAGAATGTGTAATGGTTAAATCAGGGTAATTGGGTTATTGGTCACCTCAACCACTGGTCATATCTTTAGTGTTAGAAATATTCCAATTCCACTCTTAGTTACTTTTGAAATATAAAATAAATTATTGTTAACTATAGCCACACCATTTTACTACCAAAACTAGATCTTATTCTCTATATTCAATTTTTTTTTTTTGTCCATTAACTATTCTCTCTTTATTACCCTCTTCCCTGCTACCCTTTCCAGTCTCTGGTAACCATCATTCTACTCTCTATCTTCATGAGATTAATTTTCTTTTACAGTTCCCACATATTAGTGACAACATGAGATATTTGTCTTTCTGTGCCAGATTATTTCACTTAACATAATATCCTTCAGTTTTATCCATGTTGCTGCAAGTAACAAGACTTCATTCTTTTTTATGACCAAGCAATATTTCACTGTGTATATGTACCACATTTTTTTTTAGTCCACTCATCCATGGATGAACACTTACGTTGATTCCATATCTTGGCTATTATGAATAGTGCTGCAATAAACATCAGAGTGCAAGTATCTCTTTAATATACTAATTTCAATTCTTTTGGATATATACCCAGCAGTGAGTTTGCTGGATAATATTATATTTCAATTTTCAGTTTTTTGGGAAATCTCTATACTGTTCTTCATAGTGGCTGTATTAATTCACATTTCCACCAATAGCCTATGAGAGTTCCCATTTCTCCACATCCTAGCCAGCATTCAATATTGCATCTTTCACATAAAAGTCATTTAACTGGGATGATACCTCATCGTAGCCTGATTTGCATTTCTCTGACGATTAGGGATGTTGAGCATTTAAAAATATACCTACTGGCCATTTCTATGTCTTATTTTAAGGAATGTATCAGATTTTTTTTCATTTTAAGATTAGATTATTTGTGGATTTTTAAAAATTGAATTGTTTCAGCTCCTTATATATTCTGGTTATTCATTCTTTGTCACATGGCAGTTAGAAAAATATATTCTCTCATCTCTTCATTTTATTGTTTCTATTGCTGTGTGAAAGGTTTTCCACCATTTGTCCATTTTGCTTTGGTTGTGGGTGGCTTCAAGGTTTTGCTCAAGCAATCTTTGTCTAGATCAATGTCCTGGAGTGTTTACCCAATGTTTATTTTAATAGTTTTATAGTTTCAGGCCTTATATTTATGTTTGCAGTGCATTTCAATTTGATTTTTTATATGGCAAGAGATAAGGGTCTAGTCTTATTCTTCTTCATGTAGGTATCCAATTTTCTCACCACTGCTTATTGAGCAGACTGTCTTTTACCCAGTATGTTTTCTTGGCACTTTTGTAAAAAAAAATGATTTGACTGCAAATGTGGGTTTAACTCTGGATTCTATATTCTATTTATTGATCTATGAGTTCATTTTTATTTTAGATTGGTTACTGTATCTTTGAAGCCAGGTAAGGTGATGCCTCCAGCATTTTTCTTTTTGCTCATGATGGCTTTGGCTATTTGGGGACTTTTGTGATCCCATATACATTTTAAAAGCAGTTCTTTTCCTATTCGAAGAATATTATTTGTATTTTGGTAAAAGTTCCATTGATTTGTAGATTACTTTGGGTAGCATGGGCATTTTAAAAGTATTGATTATTTTAATCCATAAGCATGGACTCTTTTTTTTTTTTTTTTGTATGTTCTTCAATTTTTTTTCAACAGTGTTTCATAGTTTTCATTGTAGAGCTCTTTGACTTCTTTGGTTAAATTTATTCCTAGACACCTTGTTTTATGTGTAGCTATTGAAAATGGGATTGCATTTTTGTTTTTTGGTTTTTTTGTTTGTTTTTCTCAGATTGTTTGCTATAGGCATATAAAAATGCTAATGACTTTTGTATGCAGATTTTGTATTCTGCAACATAAATTTGAGATTATATTGTCTGAAAGCAGGCTAGTTTGACATTTTTTTCAAATTGGATACCATCTATTTCTTTCTTTTTTCTAATTACTCTGTCTGGGACTTGTAATGTTATGTTGAATAAAAGTGACAAAAGTGGGCATCTTTGTCTTATTTCAAAGTTTAAAGAAAAGGCTTTAAAATCTATTTAAAATAATACTAACTGTGGGTTTGACATATATGGCTTTTGCTATGTTGAACTGTAGCTTCTATGCCCTTGTAGAGATATTTTTGTCATGATGGGACATCAAATTTTATCGTATTTTGGGGGCATCTATTGAAATGATCATATGGTTTTTGTACTTCATTCTGTTGGTACAAGGTATCATATTTATTTATTTGCATATATTGAGCCATTTTTGCATATTTAAGGTGAATTTCACTTGATCATGATGAATAATCTTTTTAATGTGTTGTCAAATTATGTTTGAAAGGATTTTTTTGAGAATTTTAGCATTTCTGTTCATTAAAGATATTGGCCTGTAGTTATATTTACTTGTATCTTTGTCTGGTTTTGTTATAGCAGTAGTAGTGGCCTCAGAATGAGTTTGAAAATATCCCTCCCTCCTGTTTGATTTTTTGGAATAATTTAAGTATGGTTGGTATTAATTATTCTTTAAATGTTGAGTAGAATTCTGCAGTAAAGCCATCAGGTCCTAAACTTTTAAATTAAATTAAATGTATGTATGCATGTATGAATGTATTTTAAGTAGTATTTATTGAGAGGACAGAAAAATCTCCCAGAGCAGGAGGGGACCCAAGGGAGTTACCCAATTAATTTTTTTATGGGAGAATTTTAAATATTGCTTCTGTCATGTTACTTTTCATTGGTCTATTCAGGTTTTGGATTTCTTCATGTTTAATCCTGGTAGATTATATGTGTAGAAATATACCTAGTTCTTCTGGATTTTTCCATTTATTGATATATAGTTGTTCATAATACTCTAAAGATCCTTTGAATTTGTGTGGCTATCAGTTGTAATGTCTTTCTTTTCATTTCTCATTTGGGTCTTCTTCATTTTATTTATTATTATTATTTTTTAGTTAGTGTGGCTAAATTTTTGTCAACTTTGTTGCTTTTATCAAAAAACCAACTTTTCATTTTATTGAATATTTTTGTTTCAATTTCATTTATTTCTGCTTTGATCTTTATTATTTCTTTTCTTCTGCTAATTTTGGGCTTGGATTACTCTTGCATTTTTATTTATTTAAAATGCATCATTAGGTTTTTTATTTGAAAGTTTTCTACTGTATTGACATGGGCATTTATTCCCATAAACTTTCTTCTTAGTGCTTGTTTTGCTGTATCTCCTAGATTTTGGTATGTTATGTTTTTATTTTCATTTGTTTCAAAATTTTAAAAATTTTCTTTATTTGGTCATTGACACATTGGTCATTCCGAAATATGTTGTCTAATTTTCATGTAATTCATTAATACTCAAACAGGGTGAAGATCCAACAAAGAAAGAGAACTACAGGCCAATATTCTTGATGAACATAGATGCTAACATTCTCAATAAGAGTCTAGCAAACTGAATGCAGCAACACATCTCAAAAATTATCAAGCATGATCAAGTAGGCTTCATCCCTGGATGCAGGGCTGGTTCAACATCTGCAAGACTATAAGCATAATAAAATACATCAACAGGTGTAAAGACAAAAACCACATGATTATATCATTATACATGGAAAAAGCTTTTAATAAAATACAGCACCCCTTCTTGATAAAAACCCTCAAACATTTAGGCATAGATGGAACATACCTCAAAATAGTAGTAACCATCCATGAGGAAACCCACAGCAAACATATTGCTAAAAAGACAGAAATTGGAACCATTTCCCTTGAAAAATGGAACAAGACAAGGATGTTCACTCTCACCCCTGCTGTTCAACACAGTATTAGAAGTCGTAGCTAGAGCAACCAGACAAAAGAAGGAAATCAGGGGTATCCAAATGGTTAAAGAGGAAGTTAAGTTATCCCTCTCTGCAGATTAAACAATTCTATACCTCAAAAACCCAAGAGAATCTGTCAAAAAACCTCCTTGCACTGTTAAAGGGCTATGGCAAAGTCCCAAAGAATAAAATAAATGAGCAAAAGTCAGTCGCATTCCTGTACACCAAAAATAAATGAACAGAAACTCAAATAAAAAGCACAATTCCATTCACAATAGCCCCCCCAAAAGAAATACCTTGACATATTCCTATCTAGAGAAGTGAAAGAACTTACAATGAAAACTACAGAACACTGTTCAAAGACGTTAAAGATGACACAAACAAATGGAGAAATATTCCATGCTCATAGATTGAAATAATCACCATTGTTAAGATGTCCATCCTACCCAAGGCAATCTACAGATTTAAAGCAATACCAATTAAATTACCAGCAGCATTCTTCTCAGACCTGGACATGACAATACAGGAATTCATATAAGAATATAAACACCACGAATCGCCAAAAAAATCCTCAGCAAAACAAACAACAAAAAAAAGTGGGAAGCGTCATACTCCCACACTTAAAGCTTTCTTATAAAGCTACAGTAATCAAAACAGCCTGATATTTGTACAAGAACAAGCATATAGACCAATGGAAATGGAACAGGTTAGAGATTCTAGAAGCAAAACCTCAATTTCTCAACCAATTCATCTTTAACAAAACCTCCATCATCAACCACTGGGGAGAGGAGAACTTTTCCAGTAAATGGTGTTGGGAAAATTGGCTGACCACATACAGAAGATTAGAACAAGACCCCTAACTGTCACAATACACAAAGATCAACTCTAAAAAGATCAAAGACCTAAACGTAAAACCTCAAACTATAAGAACCTTAGAAAATGCAGGAAATTGGAATTGGCAACCAGCTCCTGATGAAAACCCCAAGTGCCCATGCCATAAGAGATAAGATAGACAAGTGGGACCTCATCAAACTGATGAGCTTCTGCGAAGCCAAAGAAACCATCAAAAGAGCAGAGAGACAGCTGACTGACTGGGGACAAATATTTGCCAACTGTATATCTGACAAAAGTCCAACATCTAGGATCTACAAGGAACTCAAAGTGCCAGAAAGAAATGAACAGACAATCCCATTACAAAGTGGGTAAAAGATATGAATAGACACTTCTCAAAAAAAGACCTACGAGCAGCCAACAGATACATGAAAAAATGCTTAGCCTCACCAAGTCATCAAAGAAGTGCATATTAAAACCACATTGAGCCAGGCTCAGTGGCTCAGCCTGTAATCCTGCGCCTTGGGAGGCTGAGGTGAGTGGATTGCCTGAGCCCGCGGGTTCAAGACCCGCCTGGGCAACTTGGTGAGACCTCATCTCTACAATAAATCAAAAAATTAGCTGGGCGTGGTAGCATGCGCCTGTAGTTCCAGCTACTTGGAAGGCTGAGGCAGAAGGATCACCGGAGCCCAGTGGCTCGAGGTTGCGGTGGCCGGGAGCAGCCACTGCACTCCAGTCTGGGTGACAGAGTGAGACACCAACTCAAAAAAAAAATTAAAAAACCACATTAAGATACCACCTAACTCCATTCAGGATGGCCATCATCAACAACTCAAAACACAACAGATGCTGGAGAGGATGTGGCAAAAAGGGAACACTTCTACACTGTTAGTGGGAGTGTAAACTAGTGCAACCTCTATGGAAAATAATATAGTGATTCCTAAAAGATCTAAAAATCGACCTCCCATATGATCCCACAATCCCCCTACTGGGAATATACCTGAAGGAACTCAAATCACTCTACGAAAAAGATACCTGTACAAGCATGTTTATTGCAGCATTATTTACAATAGCATAAACATGGAACCAACAGTGCTGCCCATCAAAAGAGGACTGGATAATTAAAACGTTCTACATATACATGATGGAATTTTATGCAGCCATAAAAAGGACAACATTATGAACTTCCCAGCAACCTGGATGGACTTAGGGGCTATAATACTGAGTAATCTATCACAGAAACAAAGAACCAAGCATCACACGTTTTCACTCATAAGCAGACCTTGAACAACTATTGTAACATTATAGAAAAGGGATTGGCAGTAATGGGGAACTGACAGAGGAGGGGGCACACCTCATCAACAAGGGTACCTGCATAATGAACATTTGTATGCCTAACTCTGAATTGTATCCCACATATTTAAATTTTTTTTTTTTAATTTTCCTATGATTGTATTATTTCAAAAATTTCTCTTGTTATTGATTTCTAGCCTTATTCCATTGTGGTCAGATAAAAACTTGATACAATCTTTCTTTTTTGTTGTTGAGATTTATTTCGTTGCCTAACATACTGTCTATTCTCAAGATTATTCTGTGCTTAGGAGAACACACATTCTGTAGCTTTTGGATGAAGTGTTCTGTAAACATATGTTATGTTCATTTGGTTTATGCTGCAGATCAAGTTCTATGTTGTGGTCCTCTCTTCTTTATAACATCTTCTCAGCCTATATCTTAGTAATATATTGTTTAAAACACACATACTAGGCCGGGCTTAGTGGCTCAGCCTGTAATCCCTCACTTTGGGAGGACGAGGTGAGTGAATTGCCTGAGCCCACGGGTTCGAGACATGCCTGGGCAACTTGGCAAGACCTCATCTGTACAATAAATTAAAAAATTAGCCAGGCGTGGTAGTGCATGCCTGTAGTTCCAGCTACTAGGAAGGCTGAGGCGGAAGGATCTCCGGAGCCCAGCAGTTCATGGCTGCGGTGGCCGGGAGCGGCCACTGCACTCCAGTCTGAGCGACAGAGTGAGACTCCAACTCAAATAAATAAATAAAACACACATACTAAAATATAGACCCCTTTATTTGTGGTTTTGCTTTTTGCAGTTTCAGTTACCCTGACCAACTGAGAGCCCAATATATTAAATGAGAAATTTCATAAATAAGCAACTCCTAAATTTTAAATTGTGCACCATTCTGAGTAGGATGATGAGGTGTCAGAATAGGAATTACCCCTTTATCCAGCATAACGATGCTGCAGATGCTCCCCACTCATCAGTCACTTAGTAGCCATCTCAGTTATCAGGGTGATTGTCACAGTATCACAGTGCCTGTTCAAGTAATTATTATTTTACTTAGCAGTGGCCCCAAGACACAAGGGTAGTGATGCTGGAAGTGTTCCTTTAAAGTGAAAAGATGAATGTTCTCAACTTAATAAGGAAAGAAAAATTATATGTTGAGGTTGCCAAAATCTAAGGCAAAAATAAATCTTCATCTGTGAAGTTGTGCAGGTAAAGAAGTGCTAGTTTTGCTGTCACACCTCACACCACAAGTTATGGCCACAGTGCATGATAAGTGCTTAGTTAAAATTAGAAAGAAATTAAATTTGTGGCTGGAAGACATAAGTAGAAATGTGTTCCAACTGATGGCATTTATGTTTAGTACTATCTGCAGTTTCAGGCATCCACTGCGGAAGGTCTTGAAATGTGTCTCCTCAGATAAGAAAGAACCACTAATTTCAAGCCTAAACATAATTTTATAAATTTCATAGACTTCTATAACTTTATTTTAACATTTCTTCCCTCAAGACCTATGGATAATGTTCTTGAAGTAATTTAATTGAAAAAGAAATTTCTAAAAGGAAAAATGTATGTACAACACAACTACACAGTAAAACACTTAGTAATAATGTAAATGTAAGTATACTGTGACAGGCAATTGGGTTCTTTCTTATGTAGAGTCTGATCATTCCATTAAACTTACAATAAAGTGATGCTTATGTTACATAATTAAAAGTTAAGATGCTTCTTATTTTTGGAGCTTAACTCAATTGGTGAAATGATGTATTAGGAGGTATACAAACAGTAAAATTATTGTATTCTTTCCCTCTTCTTTTTCCAGGTATAAATCAGATATAGATGAACAAACATTAAAACTTACTTATCTCCAAAAGTAGTAACCATTCCACATATTATGAGTATTAAGAAGGAAAACAACACTCAACTGGTAACTTTACTAGAATTCTTCTTTGAACACAGATAACATAAAAAAAATTACTGAAAACCATTTTTAATTAAATACAAATACAATATTACAAGAAGCATTAATATACAAATAAAGTCAATCATTTTTTATGTCAGCAATAAACAAGAAAAATTTGAATTAAGAACACAGTGTCACATACATTAGCATTTAAATACAAGAATTACTTAGGTATACATCTAACAAAATAAGTGCAAGATCTACATATGGAAAAATGACACAGCTGATGAATAAAATAAACAAACTAAAGTGGAGAAAAATTTTATGTTCATGGATAGGAAGACTTAATCATGCCAAAATGTCAGTTCTCAGCTTTATCTGTAGATTCAGTGCAATCTCAGTCAAAATTACAGTTAGTTATTTTATAAATATAAATGAACTTATTCTAAAGTCTTGTGAAGAAGCAAAAATCCCAAATAATCAAACAATGTTAAAGCATATGAACAAAGGTGAAGGACTGATAATACTCAACTTCAAGATTTACTCTAAACTATAATAATGAAGACAAAGTGGCACTAAAAAATAGACAACAAATTAATGGACCAGAATAAAGACCAGAGTAGTGAAACAGATAAATATAGTCAATTGATCTTTGATATAGTAGCAAAGGCAAATTAAGAAAAGATAGACTTTTCAACAAGTGGTACAACAACTGGACATCCACATACAAGTAAATAAACCTAGACACAGACTGTATAACTTAAAATGGACTATAGAGCTAAATGTAAAGTGCTAGACTATAAAACTCATAGAAGATAATATAAGAGAAAAACTAGAGTATGCTAATGACTTTTTAGATGCAACAACAAAGCACATAAAAAAACTGGATTATATTAAAATTTAAAACTCTTGCCCTGCAAAATACATTAGCAAGAGAATAAGAAACAGCAGAAGACTAGCCACAGACTGAGAGAAAATATCGGCAAAAGACACATCTAATAATGGACTATTATCCAAAATATATAAATAATTCTTAAAGCTCAACCAAAGAAAAGAAAACAGTTTAAGAATGGATAAGACTTGAGTAAATACCTCATCAAAGAAGCTATAAATATGAAAAATAAACATATAAAAAGATTACTAACATTATATGTTATTGGAGAATTTCAAGTCAGAACAACGAGATACCGTTGCACATTTATTAATATGACCCAAACCCAAAACATTAACTATACCAAATCCTGGCAAGAATGTGGAGTGCAGGAATTCTCATGTATACTAACAAGAATGTTAAATGGCACAGCTACTTTGGCAGTTTCTTACAAAAGTAAATATACACTTACCATACAATCCAGCAATTATTACTCCTAGGTATTTACCCAAAAGTTTTGGAGACTCATGTCTATTTAAAAAAAAAACTGCACACAGATGTTTATAGCTGCTTTATTCATAATAACCAAAATCAGAAAAATCCAAGATGTCCTTCAGTAGGTGAATGAATAAATAACTTGTGGTGCATCCAGAATATGTGATATTCTCAGCGCTGAAAAGAAATGAGCTATCAAGACACTAAAAGACATGGAGAAAAGTTACATGTGTACTAGTAGAGGTAAATAGCTAATCTGGCAAGGTTATGCACTGTAGCACAGATAATTTTTAGGGCAGAAAAATTATTCCATATGATACTATAACAATGAATACATGTCATTACATATTTGTCCAAACCTATAAAATGTACATCAACCTAAATTTTTCTAAAAAAAAAGTCTTTAATTTTAAAAAAAAGAGAGAGGGAGAAAGAAAAAAAAAATTATACCAATAGCAGATCTGAGGAAAACAACAGATTTTAAAGTATTCAAGCTAATGATGAATTTAAATTTAAATTTCCCTCCTCTAGTAACAGGGCCCTGAACTTAACACAGCCAGAAACCTGGAATTAAGCATCTACCAGAGAACAAATAAAGAGTCCCAGGAAAAGCACTCTAGCTATGGTCTGAGAAACAGGAAAGTAAACTGCTACTTCAAAGAGTGTGTGAAATTATCCTAGTTTTTTTTTTTTCTCTTTATTCTCATGTGCCTCAAACCTCAGGTAATCTCATTATACAGGGGCAGTGGCAACTATAGTAACATAAAACAGCCAAAACCCTGGGAAAGTTGAATCTTCCTCTCCCTTCAGTAGAGCTGTCATTCCATGAAGATAGAACCAAATCTTTGGGGGTTTTTTCTTTCCTTCTTTCTCTCCTTCTGTCACTTGGGTTTAAAGATTCAGCCACAATTGCAGAAGTATATAGTATATCAGGGTAAATGAGGTCCACATTTCTGGCTAGAAGATGGAAAGAGAAGCCCCTGTGATCCAGTAAGTATTAGCCCAACAGTGAAGAGGGAGGAACTTTGGAAAGGGATGGCTGAACACTATTTATAAACACCTTGATTTGCTTGCTTTAAGCGGTACATGACTAAATCTGATCCTAGTTACCATACTAAAGAAGTTAATACCTAAACTAATTAATAGAACATTGCACAGGTCCCAAATTGATCCCTGGTTGGTACACAGGAAAGACATATCTGAATAGTACTACAATGGCTTTCAAACTGAACTGACATTGGAATCAGAGCCCACAGAATGCCTGCATCCACCAGAGTGATTACCTACCAAAACATAAATATCAATACATTAAAAAATATAAACAAGATTTAGAGTCTCATTACAAGATATTCATTCGAAATGTCCAGAATACAATCCAAAATTACTCAGCATATGAAGAACCATGAACATTTCAACTTCCATAGGAAGTTAACACAAGCCAATATTGAGTTGACAGAGGTGTTGGAATTACCTGACAAATACTTTAAAGCATCTGTTATAAAATATTCAAAATACCAAATGAGTAAAGAAATAAATGAAGTCATTAACAACAGTTAGAGAGAATCTTTTTCTCCTCTGAATTACTTTCTCTCTGATCACCACTTTTATTGGAAAGAAAACAAATTTAAGTCCTTAATTCTAATATTTTGATTTTTCCCAACTGGGACAAAAAAATTACTTTTTTTTAACTTACTAAGTCATCATATAAAGTCTCAAACACAGCTTTTTAAAAAACTTTATGACCGGGTTCGGTGGCTCAGCCTGTAATCCCGCGCCTTTGGGAGGCTGAGGTGAGTAGATTGCCTGAGCCTGTGGGTTCGAGACCCACCTGGGCAGGCAAGACTTCATCTCTACAAAAAAACAAACAAACAAAAACTTTATATACCCATATATGGATATAATATATATATTTCTTTTATAGTGCATCTAATATAAGATAATTCCATTAGAATGCTCTACTGTTGACCCCCTGTTTACTTTTTTGATCTATAAGTGTCTTATCTACTTTTTCTATTTTTCTTTCTTATGAGATTCCATGATAAGTTTCTACCTTATTTAATAAAGGTAACATCTTATATCTGTGTAACACTTTAGAGCTTGGATGGTACTTCTCAATGAAATTAATTATTTTTATTTTCAATCATAAATATGATCTGATCGCATTCTCTTTGAATATTTCTCCAATAGTTCTTCTTGCTAGTCATTAGGACTGGATACTTGAGTACAGGCACATGTTTACACAAATTATAAACCAATTTATGATCTCTAGCACTCTACCTTTCATCATTGAAAATTCCTTGCTTGTTAATCGCTTTCCCTGTGTAGAAACCAGAGCCCATAACTATCACTACCTTCCTTCTATTTTTCTCACACTTAATCCATAGAGGCCAACTTCTCACTTGGGTTTGCCCACAACTCAGATGGTGCAAAGTCTTTCTTCATGTTACTGCTATGATACGTTTTGTCTCCAGTTTCTATTACTCATCTAAACCACATTCGTTAGTCTCAGCTACAAGAATGATTAAAGAAAAAGCCCAACAACTGAAGATGTGTCATTTTAAAATTCCCCAGTAACTGTCAAGGGTTTAAATTAAATATAACTAGAGGAACAAATGAAGCATACATTTTCAATTAGAAGGTCAGCTTACCACAACAAAATAGACTGGTGTTTGTAGGCTTTCAAAGAAAAGTTGTTGGAGCTACTTCATTAATAGTACTTAAGTTACAAAACAAATGAATGTGTGTCAACTTTTTAAAAAATGGTTTTGAATCAGGAAAAATTGTAAGTATAAATATATGTGGGTCACAAAGCAATGTTAGAAGTAAGAATTCATTGGAAGGAAGGAGTTGGCTGTCAGAGGAAATGAATGTAAGGTAAGTAAAGACAACAGCAATTTTAATCTCCAAATCCATTCCCAAGAGCCCACTCTGTTCTAGAAAAGGGTCACACATTGTCTTTATTTAATATCTGAAAGGATAGTAGATAAGGATGGTTGAGCAGCCATTTTTAACCATTGAAGTATCATACACATACAGAAAACTACAGTTACAAAAACACAGAGAATAAGAAATCTAACCTAGTGCAGAAAATGCCCTGGAGTAGAGTGATAATTAGCCTAAGAATATGAACAGATTCAATTCTCCCTAGCAGCTGCCATTTCTCTCTTCATCCTCCTCACCCAATGGCAGATAAGTCCAAGAAAAAAATCTTTGTCCTCTGCACTAAAAATTAGACATTTGAGACAGTACAGTCACTAATACAGCTATAATGCGAGTTACTTCAGAACTTTTTTTGATATTTCAGGAAATTACTACTATTGCGGCTACAACAGCTACTCCCCAATGCTTAAAAAATAGACCTGAACAGCTTACAGCTTCTGTGCTGCCTCTGAAACATTCTAGTAGTGTAGAGGCTCTTCACTAGGCATCTTATCAGATGCATTGCTTTCTTGTTCATATACTTCTGTAAGAGCATTTTTCATTAAAATGTAGTAATGCACACAAATATAACGATGCACTCAAATCATGTGTTTAAGAGAACACATTTTTAAAAATTTAACAATGTAACTAGGCATAGTGGCTCATGCCTATGATCCCAGCACTTTGGGAGGCAGAGGCCTGGGGGATTGCTTGAACCCAAGAGTTCCAGACCAGCCTAACCAACATAGCGAGGCCTTGTCTCTACAAAAAAAAAAGACAAATTAAAAAATTAGCCAGGCATAGTGGTGTGCACATGTAATTTCAGCTACTCAGGAGGCTGAGGTGGAAGGATCACTAAGCCCAGAAGTCAAGACCCAGAAGTCAAGACCGCATTGAGCTATGATAGTGTCACTGCACTCCAGCCTGGATGACAGCATGAAACCCTGTCTAAAAAAAAAGGAAAAAAATTAATAATGTAACCAATGTAACAAGTATATTGATCAAGATTTCAAGATAAAAATAAAACAATATAAAACAAGGCCAACACCCCATATGCCTTATTCATAACCTGGAGCCCTCATTACCCCAAATGTAAACACTATCCTAACTCCTCTGACAACATGAACTATCTTTGCCTGTTCTAGAACTTCATGCAGTAGTCCCCTCTTACCCATGAGGCATAAACTCCAGGTTGACTAGCTACTGCCCTTAATCCAATAGAGACCATGTGGATTTAGGGCTGAGTTTCAGTTTCTGAAAAGTTCTATGCTCTTTCCTTTCCACTATTCCATCATTTCTAACTTGTCCTAGCACCTGTAGTAAACCCTCTAGTAATTCTATCTGAGAGTCCTGATTTTTATAAAATCTTCCTCTCTCTGGTGGAGATTGAATTTAAATTTTTGTCTCCTGATCAACACGTTTTCCAAAAATTGCACTCTACTTTTCAGATTTTTCTCCTTAACCTTTTTTTTTCTGTGAAATTTAATAATTTGGCAAGTAGCTTCATGATTTTTGCTACTTAAGTATTTTGAAAAGATTTTTATCTCTCCCAAAAGAATGCCTGTTAGCCAAGGCCCTCTGCCCAGATTCTCAGCTTCTGACTCACAACTAAGATGTCCCTAAGAAAGGGGTGGCTCCTAGAATGTTGGTTCACTCCTCTGTAGCCCTTTACAAAACTTTATTTCTCCTCCAGTTGCCCTGAAAACTACTCTCCAATACATTAAAGAAGGTTTTAAAAAAAATCAGGTTCTTCTAGTTGTTCTCACCATGAATTTGGTCTCTCTCTGTCTCTCTCTCTCTCTCTCTCTCTCTCATTGCATTATCTTACACAGAAATAGATATAAACAGTCAGACTTACACTTTTCCCTTTTAAAAAAAAAATTTCACTTTAAATATAACAGAGGGGAAGAAAGGATCCAAGATGGCCATCATGGAGCAGCAGACCAACACATGTTTTACCAAGCAAGGCAGAGAGTAAAGACCCAGCCACTAGAAGGGTACACATCAAACACTTTTGAAAGGTGAGGGACTCTGCTCCCCGCAAAGTTATCTTTGAACACATAGAGGCCAGAAAGTAGTGGCAGACAGGGAAATCTGGGTATCTCATTCCCTGTCATACACTGAAGCCCTGCCCAATAAAGGAGAGTGAGTGAGTGATACTAAGATGCTTTGAGTCTGTTCACCCCCTCCCAGCCATGTGCAAGTCATCAGTACTATGCAGGAGGAGTCCTGATCAAGGCACAACACAGGCAACCAGAGCCCAAGTTGAATGAGGAACAAAACCCAATCCCAGTAGCCATGAGCATGGCTTCCCAGTGGAACCCAGTGGCCATCCCCAGGCAAGGAAAGCTCACCTGTAGCATGAATCTGACTGGTACCTGCCACCAGCAACTAATGGCTATCTTCCCAGCCAGATCAGAAAGAATTACCTCTAAGTCCTACACATCTACAAGGGCAGATCCCCCTCCTCTGACTCCCTCTTAGCAGGGAACTTTTTCTTTCTTTCTTTCTTTCCTTTCTTTTTTTATTTTAAAGATGTAGGGTACAATTCATGGTTAGGTATACAAATGTTCATTATACAGGTAACCTTGTTGATTAAGTGCCCCTCCCAGCATTTTCCCACTACTGCCAATCCCTTTCTTATAGAATCATGATAATCGTTCAAGGTATGCTTATGAGTGAAAACATGCGGTACTCAGTTTTTTGTTTTTGTGATAGATCACTCAATATTATAGAATCTAAGTCCGTCCATCCAAGGAACTTTTTCAAGAACAGAATGTGGACTTGAACAGGGAAGGAGTGACATAAAAGACATCCGAAGCCTTTCTCAATGGGAAGCCATCTGGACTGCAAACTGCAGATAACAGACAGGGTGTCCATCCCCCCACTTGGTGTCAACAGAATATTAGCAGCAAGGGCTGAAAGCTAACCTGACTATATTAACAGTAAGAGAAAAAAAATCTACAGGAGAGCAACCTGCCATAGGGTGGAGCAAGGAGCATAAGTGAATGTCCCCTCCTTTTACCAAGTAATCTATATTGAACCATAGAATAGGCCCTAAAATAGAGTATCATTGACTAACTTCAGAGCAACAAATTAAAGAGGAATTATAGGCAGGAAAGAAAGGCCTGTCACAAATGAGGAAAAAATAAATTAAAAAACATAAGCAACCCTCAGAGTCCTGAAAAAACAGCTACCAGAGCACAAACAATGAAAACTCCCCAGAAAAACCTGGCCCAGATGACAGTCACAGAAATCAGATGGCTAAAATGAACAGAAAGAAGGAAGAGAAACTAGAAGGAAAACTCATCAAAATCAAACAGGAAGTAAAAGCGGAGTTGAGCAAGTTTAGAAAAGTCTATTCTAAAATAATGGAAATGAAGAACTCCATCCAGGAAATCCATACCACAGTAATAAGTATAGGAAGCAGAATCAACCAAGAAGAGAAAAGAATCTCAGATCTTGAAGACCAAAATTAACCCAGTGTGTCAAAACCAGGACAAAAGCTTAAAAAGAAAGAATGAAGCCTTTAGATAGATCATTGAGGTAAAAAACCAAGAAGATGTGGAACCTTAACCAAATGATTTATAAAATGGGTTTAATCAACATCTACAAATGTGTCTCTGCCAAGAAGCCAAATCTATGCCTGATTGGTATCCCTGAAGCAGGAAGGAAAACTGAGAACACCATGGAACAGACATTCCATGAGGTCATCCAAGAAACATACCACATCTCACTAGAGAGGTGACCATTTAAGTGCCAGACATTCAGAGAAACCCCACAAGGCATCACATAAGAAGACCATCCCCAGGACATACAGTAATCCGCCTCCACAAAGTAAGCATAAAGAAAATATCCTAAAGGCAGCAAGAGAGAAAGACCAGACGACCTAATGGGGAAGACTCATCAGAATCACTCCAGATTTATATGCAGACACACTAAAAGCCAGGAGGAAATGGAGTCCAGTCTTTAAAGTTCTTAAAGATAATCAATTCCAATCAAGAATTTACGACTGCCAAACTAAGCTTCATCAGTGATGATGAATTAAAATTCTTCCCAGACATCCAATTTCTAAGAGAATATGCCACCTCCAGACCAGCCCATCAGGAGACACTTAAGAAGGTGTTGAACATAGGACACAAAAAGAGTGATTATACCTATCACAAAAATATAGGCAAGAACAGTTAACAAAGCATACAGAAACAATACAGAGCACTCACAAAAATGAAGATACACACGTATATAAATACAAAAGTAAAAAGAAAACAAAACAACTCCCTAAGAGCCCTATGACAGAGAAAACATCTCACATTTCAATAATCAATTTGAACATGTGTGAACTAAATGCACCACTGAAGAGACAGAATGATAATCTAGACTGAAAAGCATTATCCAACAGTCTGCTGCCTCCAGGAAACTCATCTCACTGGAAAGAACACCACAGGCTCAAAGTGGGGGCTGGAAAATGGTCTTTCAGAAGTGGAAAACAAAAAAGAGCAAGTGTAGCTATTCTGATATCAGGCAAAACAGACTTCAAACCATCAAAAATTAAAAAGGACACAGAACAACACTACATAATGATAAAAGACTCAATCCACCAGCAAGAAATATCTATCTTAAACACATATACACCCAACACCCAGCACGAGGTTTTATAAAACGACTATTGACTCTCACACAATCATAGTTGGAGATGCAAACACCCCACTAATAGCTTTAGATAAATCATGGAGGTAAAATCCAAGAAGATCTGGAACCTTACTCATTACTGAATCAAATGAATTTAATAGACATTTACAGAGTACTCCACCCAACATCAACAGAGAATACATTCTACTCATTAGCACATGGACATACTCCATGATCAATCACATTTGTTGGGAGCCAACATCTATAGCTACATGGCTGAGGCCTGTAAAGGCCCATCTGGAAGATCGCTTCTGACATAGGATATCAGTTATACC
>NW_007258881.1:257147-259273 GCF_000164805.1 Carlito syrichta | reverse complement strand
CATAGACCTGGCTGGGGCACCCCCCACAAATACATACCTGGGGAAGAGATAATTCCGTACCTCCCCACCAGAGGAGATCTTCCTGACCATATGAGAGTGGGAGGCGAGGACTGTAGCCCCACCCACTTCCACTACCCTTCCTCCTTCCCTGCTTCAGACACTGAGGAGAGAGTGAAAGAAGTGGCTCTGCAGGAGAGACCTGATTAGAGGAACAGTTACAGAGCCTGCCAAAAGAGGGCAGGTTTTTTTTAACTTTCAATTAAAAAATTTTTTTTTAAATTTTTTGACTGTTTGTTGGTCTATTTAAAAAATATTTTTCCTTTGTGCATGAATGTGTATGTGAGGGTTTGATCTGCTCTCCCCCAAATATTTTTTCTTTTCTTTTTCTTTCTTCTTTTGTCATTTTCTGTTTATGTGTACATGTGTGTTGGGAGCCAACATCTATAGCTACATGGCTGAGGCCTGTAAAGGCCCATCTGGAAGATCGCCTCTGACATAGGATATCAGTTATACCTATAATATTGGCGTGTGATTAGTGACCAGTGTGCATACATGACAGTAAAACTTATAAGTAAATCTCAATACACCTGATGGAAAGTGCATAGCAGAATTATTTCTCTCTGTCTTTCTAAGTTTTACTTCTTTCGAGATATTTTTTAACTTCTATTTCCTGGTAGACTGGGTAGTCAGCTTTGGAAAGCTGTTTCCCCTAGGGCTAAGATTAGAAACTAAATTATCATGATAGTTTTGTCGCCCTGCCCCTAGCCAGGCAGAACGTTTTCTTTTGTTTCATTAATTACCGAAACTCTGTCTGCTTCAGCCCATGGCCGCCATCTTGGCAGCCCTGCATTTCCTTGTTCAAGAGTGTGACAGCTACTATTTGATTTTTAGAGTAGACTTGTTAGGATAAAATATATACACTCATAGTTGCCTAAATTTATGCTTGCTGTTTTGTTTCCTTTTGCTACATTATTCAAATATAATAATTACTATACGATTTATAAAAGAATTAATGATGAGGTATTAGCTTAATAAGATATAGCATAGTATTAAAGTCCAGTCATTAGATTATATAAAAATTAAAGTTTAGACATATGAAACTCATATGAATTATAGTAAAGTTTGGTAGTTTAAGAATAAGTTTTAACCGAGTTATAAGGCATTACGTTAAATTGTAATAGGATAATAGTATAACTAACAGCTAAGTCATTTAAGTAAACTTATAGATTATAGTATAGTGTTAAGTTGATAATATTAATCGTTAAAAATATTAGGAGTCAGTGAACTTGAATTGAACCTAGAGTTAACTTAGAAAAGTTTTTTGTATTAATCAGGGTTTAGAACAAAGAGTATAATATGAATGATTCATTGAACATTATGGAAAACACTTTGAACATTTGTATTGAAATTGTGCACCTGTGACCTTAATGTAAGCATGACAGACATCATGGAGTTCGAATTGTTTGCTTGGAAATTGCAGATCTCGTGGTGGTCTTGTGATGCATAGTTTGTAAAGCACGGGACTTGTACGCCCCCAGTAAGTGATTATCACACTGCTGGAGGGTATAGAAAATGGTATATAAGTTGGAAGGAGTCCAAATAAAATTTGGCTTCAGTCCTGATCAGACTGTTCCCAGAACTGCCTCCGAGTAGTCTCTTCTCACTGTCCAGATTCTCTGGTGCGGGTCCTAACCCACCCTTGGTCAGTGCTGGTCACCAACAGCTGCATTCAGAATGAAGTCCTCAAACCCCACACCGATGAACTGGTAGAAGCATCATGAGCTTGTGGTGTTTTAGTGAAACTGCCCCAATCATTGGTAATTATTAAGTTATGCTAGAACAGAGGCAAGTCCTGAAGATTCTCGCTGCAAATTAAAAATAAGAAGAGACAGAAAAGAAAAGTGAAAACAGTAGTCAAAAACCAAATGGAAAATATAACCCAAAATAGTTATTTTATGGATGTTCAAATTATTCTTACTTTTGTTAGAATAGTGGGACCAGTTATTAAATGAAAATGTGCATGATTTCTATGCCTCTTCTCTGACTGAGGCTACACAGATTTAGTCTCTATTTGTTTTCCTTGAAACAGAGGGCATTTTATAACAATTTGCTCACAAAGGAGGTCC
>NW_007258881.1:243338-257127 GCF_000164805.1 Carlito syrichta | reverse complement strand
AGATTCTCTGGTGCGGGTCCTAACCCACCCTTGGTCAGTGCTGGTCACCGACACACATTGTGTGAACAAATTTCAAAAAGTCTAAATAATATTACACATATTCTCAGATCACAGTGAAATAAAAATAAATATTGCCACCAACAAGATCTCCCTAAAACACACAAAGACATAGACACTAAACAACATGCTATTGAATGACTTCTGGGTAAACACAGAAATAAAAATTCCTGGAAACAAACAAAAACAAAGACACACTTTATTAGAACATCTAGGATGTCATGAAATAGTGTTAAGAGGAAAATTAATAGCATTACATGCACACATGAAGAAAACAGGAAGATCACAAGTAAATAGCCTAATGTCACAAGTAAAGAAGCTAGAAAGACAAGATCATTCAAAGTCTGACTAGCAAAAGAATCCAGATCACCAAGATAAAAATCACAATTGCAGGATAAAGAAAGCAAAACTATCATAGAAAAGATCAAGAAGACAAAAGCTGG
Organism: Carlito syrichta; assembly: GCF_000164805.1. Classification (NCBI taxonomy): domain Eukaryota; kingdom Metazoa; phylum Chordata; class Mammalia; order Primates; family Tarsiidae; genus Carlito; species Carlito syrichta. The sequence continues at coordinate 256,627 of NW_007258881.1, read as the reverse complement.
TTCTTTGAAAGGATACATAAGAATGAGAAACACCTGAAAAGACTGACTAAAAAAGAGAGAGAGAGAGAGAGCATGTCAATATAAACACACTTAGAAACAAAAGGCAAGGTCACAACTGCCCCTGAAGAAATTCAAAAGATCATCAGAGATTTCTATGAACACCTGGTATGCAAATAAACTAGAAAACCTAAAAGAAATGGATTTTCTGACATCACACCACACCCCAAGGTTGAAACAAAAAATTGAAAGTCTAAAAACACCAATAACAACCCAGGAAATCAACTCGGTCATAAGAAATCTCTCCCACCAAAAAAAAAAGCTCTGGACCAGATGACTTCCCAGCTGAATTCTATAAGACATAGAAGGAGGAACTGATACCAATCTTATTTAAAGTATTCCAGGGAATTGAGAATGCTGGAATTCTCTGCAACTCATTTTATGAAGCTAATATCAAACTGCTACTCAAACCTGACAAAGACCCAACAACAACAAAAAAAATTACAGACCAATCTCCTTGATGAACATAGACACAAAAGTTATCAACAAGATTCTAGAAAATCAGCTCCAATAACACATCTCAAAGGTCATTCACCATGATCAGGTGGGCTTCATTCCTGGGATGCAGGGTTAGTTTAACATTTGCAAGACCATAAATGTTATTCAGCACATTAACAGATGTAAAACCAAGAACCACATGATTATATCACTAGATGCAGGAAAAAACCCTTGAGCAGCTAGGCATAAAAGGGAAATTCCTCAAAAAACTAAGAGCCATCTATGATAAACCAATAACTAACGTGCTGTTTAATGGGCAGAAGCTGGAAACATTCTCCCTAAGAAAAGGAACAAGACAAGGATGCTCATTCTCACCCCTCCTCTTTAACATAGGTCTGGAAATGGTAGTCACAGCAATCAGGCAACAGAAAGAAACCAGAGGAAACAGGAAAAGAGAAAAGAAAACCAAATAGGAAAAGAGGAAGTTAAACTGCCCCTTGTTGCAGATGATATGATTCCATACATTGAAAACCCTAGGGAGTCTACCAAAAACCTCCTTGCACTGATAAATGACTTTGGTAAAGTCTCAGAGTATAAAACCAATGTGCAAAAGAGTTGTATTTCTATACACTAGCAACAAGCAGGCAGAGAACCAAATAAAAAGCACAGTCCCATTCACAATGGCCAAACATACACACACACACACACACACACACACACACACACACACACACACACGAGAAAAACCTTGTCATCCACCCAACCAGAGAAGTGAAAGACCTTTACAGCAAAAATTACAAAACGTTGAATACCTACAACCTTTTTCTTCAGGACTCAGATAGTACCATTTCCTTCAAGTGTAGAACTCTGGCCAGAGACTGTTTTGATTGTCTAGTGCCTAGGTTTAAATATCCTGAATAGCAATGTTTCTTCCTGGACAGGAGAAATAGTGTGCTTCATCCTAGTGTATTATGAAAAGGAGTTGAGAGAAATTAATGAGGCCATTAGGCAAAGCAACTACATATATACAACTGTTATATAACTCAGCAGAAAAGGAAAAGAAAATTATCTACTTGAAGAAGTAAATATTCTGAACCTGAGGAGTCAACAATGAATTATAAATGGGCAAGAAATCAATCTATCTGTAAGGCCAGCTAACGTGAATGTGCAATCTGTGCTGTAGCACAGTTCCTCGTGCTCAAAGGGCATGGTTTAATACTCTATATCAATGTCTTAAAATATTTAATACCTTTTGGAACAGAGTGTTCTACATTTTTATTTAGCACTGAACCCTGCAAATTATGTTGCAGGCCCTGACTCTGAGTGCATAAAAGGGATGCGTTATTTTTGTTTCATCTAATATAGATATTATTTTGTAATCAAACATTGTTTTGAGCTCATGGTAGATTCACATACAGTTGTGAGAAATATTACAGAAGGATCCCGTGTCCTTTTACTCAGTTTCTCCTAGTGGTAACATCTTAAAAGCTACAGTGTAATATTACAACTAAAATAATGATGCAACCTAAGTGTCCACAGTTGGACAAATGGATAAACAAATGTGGTATATACATACAATGGAATATTATTTAGTCTTACAAGAAGAAAACCCTGAAATATGCATCAACATATCTAAATCTTGAGGTCACTGTGCTAAGTGAAATAAGTTAGTCACAAAAAGACAAATACTGCATGATTTCACGTATAAGAGGTGTCTAAAATAGTCAGTCATAGAAGCAGAGAATAAAATGGTGGTTACCAGGGTCTCGGGGGTGGAAGAAATGGGGAATTGGTAATTAATGTTTATAACATTTCAGATATACAAGATGAATCTGTTCAGCAATGTGCTACACATTACGCCTATAGGTAAAAATATATTTTATATTCAAAAATCTATTAGGTGAATAGATCTCATGTTAAATGTTAAACTATGATTTAAAAAAAAAAAGTCAAATATATCAAATTGCCTGACTAAGGGATGCCCAGATAGCTGGTAATACATTATTTCTGAGTGTATCTGTGACAGTATCTCAGGAAGAAATTATCATTTCATCAGTCAATTGAGTAAAGAAGGCCCTCATCAATACCAGTTGAGATTATCCAATCTTCGAGGGATTGAATAGAACAAAAAGGCTGAGGATGGGAATTTTCTCTCTGCTACAGCTGAGACATCTATCTCCTCCTGCCCTAGGCCTTCCACATTTCTTCTTCTCTGGTATTTGGCTTTCCTGGTTCTCTAATTTGCAGAAAATAGACCATGGGATTTCTCAGCCCCTGCAACCATGTGAACAAATTTCTATTATATACATATTATCCACATATACAACATATATAATATATACAGTTATGTGAATAAATTCCTATTAAATATATAACCATATAAGCCTCTATAATTACATGAGCCAATTCTTATTATGCATATGGAGTGTATACAACATGCTTTATAGCATATATTATACACACACACACATACACATTTTTATTTGGAGAGTTCTAAAGTACTGTCAAACTATCTTTTATATCGTCTGCAACATTACACATTTCCCCAAGCAATGTATCAATGTATCATACAATTTCTCTGCATCTTCATCAGAATTGAGTGTGACTCTTTTTAAGTAATTCTGGTACCTATATAATGATATCTCATTGTGGTTTTAATTTGCATTTCTGGCTAATAATATTGAACATCTTTTCTTGGGCTATTTGTCATTTGTACATTCTATTCTGTGAAATTTCTGTCCGTTTCTTTTGCCCATTTTGTAGTAAAGAACTAACTTTACTCAAAGAGAGATCTGACTTTGTCCCAGTTTCTGGGAGTTAACTTCTAAATCTTTAAAAGAGATAGGAGCATCTTGGTTAGATAGTTTTTGTTAACATATGACTGATCACACCAGAGAATACATCCAGGTGAGTAGAAGGTTGGGGTTTTGAAGCACGTGAGATCAACCTTTCCTCTGGGTGCAGAGAGAGGATAGGCTATTTTTTGAGTAGAGCCTCACAGGTGATGATTCAATCAATCCGGTTCGTGTAATGAAATTACAGTTGATGATGTGGACACAGAAGCTCTGGTGGTCTTTCCTAGTTGGCAGTCAGCTGACTTTTGAACAACACAGTTTTAAATTAGATAGGTCCACTGACATGCAGGTATTTTTTTCAATAAATATATTGAAACATTTTTGGAGTTTTGTGACAATGAAAAAAAAACTAACAAATGAACTGCATAGCCTAGAAATATCAAAAATAAGAAAAAAATTACATATGAATGCATAAAATATATGTAGACAGTCAATTTTATACTTTACTACCATATTACATAAATCTATTATAAAAAGTTAAAATTTATCAAAACATATGTGCACATATTGTACATGGTGCCACTTGCATAGATAGAAATGTAAATAGGTGGGGTGCAGTGGCTCAAGCCTATAATCCCAGCACTTTGGGAGGCCAAGGCAAGAGGACTGTCTGAGCCCATGAGTTTGAAATCAGCCTGGGCAACATGGTGAGACCTCATCTCTACAATAGATAAAAAAATTAGCTGGGCATGGTAGCGCGCACTTGTAGTTCCAGCTACTTGGAAGGCTGAGGCAAAAGGATCACCTGAGCCCAGTAGGTTGAGGCTGTGGTGGCCAGAAGCATGCCCCTGCACTCCAGCTGGGTGACAGAGTATGACTCCAACTCAAAAAAAAAAAAAAAAGAAATGTAAACAAGTGTAATAATGATGTATTAAATTATAACTGCATAAAATTAACTGGAGTCCATAATGTACTACTGTAATAATTGTGTAGCAATGTCCTGTTGCTACTGGCTGCAGCTCAAGTGCCACAAGTATCTGTTTAAAATGCATGTGCTGCTAATCATCTCCACTTAGGCAGCTTATCTCTCTAGTAAATTGCATATTGCTGTAAAAAGTGATCTCTTACATATTTTTCGCATTGTGTTTAGTGCATCATCATAAGCCTTGAATAACACCATGGGACCTATACAAAGTGCCACTGTTGATGATAGATGTTCTCCCAAGAAGCAGAGAAAAGTCATGACAGTACAACAAAAAGTTGAATTGCCTAAATATTTGTATGTACCATAGATTGAGGTCCGTAGCCGTGATCAACCACCATTTCAAGATAAATGAATCTAGCAATGACATTGCAAATAAAGATTTGTGGGGGGTACATGGATTGAAAAATTGTCTTTTGGGTACCATGCTCACTATCTGGCTGACAGGTTCAACAGGAATCTAACCTTCACCATCACACAATATACCCATTAACAAATTTGCACACATATCCCTTGAATCCAAAAAAGAAAAACAATGAATATTTGAGAAGCCATTGCTGCAGCTATGCCAGCAGGTGCAAACAACTTGCTTTTTTGCAAGGTGCAAAATATGTGCTGACTGCTTGTTATTATCAATAAGGCTTCTAGTCAACAGTAGTCTATTAGTAAAGTTTTGGGGGAGTCAAAATTATATATGGATTTCCAACTGTGTGAGATATTGGCAGCACTAACCTGTATGTTGTTCAGGGGTCAACTGTACTCTGCATATTATTATACACGGGTGTGTCAGGAGGGTAACACATATTGACTCCATGGAGAGAGGACAACCAAAACTTCATGTTTGGAACCCTCCCAGTTCTGATTTGTGTCTTTTTGCCATCTTAAGGATAATGTTATAAAACTGCAATTGAAGTACCACCCTGAGTTCTGTATTTAGTGAATGACTGAACCTGAAGGAGGAGAGAGCTGGTGAGAGTGAAGATAGCTTGGGGACTCCTGAATTTGTAGCTGGTTTCTGAAGTGAAGCCAGTGTTGAGGAGGATCGTGCCCTTAACCTGCAGTTTGGTTTACCTGCAGGTAGTTGGCTTATAAAGAAGTTGCACCCTTCTCTAATTGGATTTCTTTTTTATTGTTGAGTTTTGAGTTCTTTAGATACCAGTCCTTTGCAGGACATCTGGTATGCAAATTATCTTCCAATTTCTAGCTTGTGTTTTCATTCTCTTACAAGGTAATTTGCAGAATAAAGGTTTTTCATTTTGATGAAGTCCAATTTATCATTTTTTTTCTTATGAATCATGTTTTGGTATCAAGTATCAGAATTTGGCTAGCTCTGATTTGCTCATAATTTTCTTAAAGTTTTATACCTTTATGTTTTAAAGTTCATAATTCCATTTAGGTTAATATTTGTGTACAACATAAGGTTTAGCTGAAGTTTGTTTTTTTTTTTTTTTGCCAATATCCATGTGCCCCAATGTCATTTACCGAATTTCCTTTGTGCCTGTTTGCAAATTTAGATTGACCTATTTGTGTGGGTCTATTTATGGGTTCTCTATTCTGTTTTATCTAAATATCCAGTTCTCTGCCAACATTATTTTAATTAGCATAGCAATTATCATAGAGATACCATATAATTTCTCTACTTCATTCTACTTCTTCAAGATTGTTTTAGAACTTTAGGGCCTATATCTTTCCACATAAACTTTGGAATAAGCTTGTCTGTGTCTACTAAAAAATCTTGCTGGGATTTTGATAGAAGTTGCAGTGAAGCTATAGATTGCTTTGGGAAAAACCAGATAGATATCTTTATTATGTTGAGCCCTTCAATCTATGAACTCAGTATGTGACGCCATTTATCCAGGTTTTATTTCCTTTTCCTTTTTAAAATCAGCATTTGAAATTTTTAGCATTTAGATTCTGAATATTATATACAAGGAAGGACCCCCCCAATAGAATTTACTTATAAAAAATTGTGTACTTATTCTTACATGTTTCGACTTTATTCATTTTCAAAGTAATCTTTGTTTAATGCAATACACCTATCGAGATGCTTTCTCCACTTTTCAAAACAATTTTTGAACTCATCAATTTTGATGCTTTTTAGGGCTTCTGCCATTTTTTGTTTCACCTCTTCCACATGGCAAAACATTTCTCTGAGGACTTTTTTCATCCAGGAAACAACAAAGAAAAGTGGTTCGGGGCAAGACTAGGTGAATAAGGAGGGTAGGGGACAGGGGTCATGCTGGTTTTGGTTTTAGTCAAACCTGCTCAACACTCAGTGCGGTGTGGACACATTAGTTGTCTTGGTGAACCAGTCACCTGTTTGCTGCTAACTTGGGATGTTTCTTTCATAAATCATGATGCAACATTCTCAAAACTTCCAGATAAAAACAATGGGTTTCTAGAACACTGACCTAATGGAGGAAGTCCATACTATAAGGGGCACTCCCTCCAATAAATATTCCAGTTTTTTTATGTCCTCTCACATGCATTTTATACTTTTTTTTGAAATGATTATAAATGCTATTATGTTTTTGTTTTCACATTAACTGTCACTATATAGTAATGTGATGAACTTTTGTGCAAACTTGTGTCCTATAACCTTGCTGAACCCATGAATTAGCTCTAGGTTTTTGTTTGGTTTGTTTTTTTATATTGCTTGGGTTTTCTACATAGGTAATCTTATGATCGGCAAATAGGAGCAATTTTATGTTTTCCTTTCTAATCTGTATGTCATTTATTTATTTGTTTATTGATTTACTTATTTTTGGTCTTATTGCATTGTCTAGAATTCCTATGTCATTGGATACTGGTGGTGAGACAAAACACAATTGCTTTGTTTCTATATTAGCGAGAAATCACTGAGTTGTCATTAAATATAAAGTGAGTATTACGTTTTCTGCAGATTTTTTTATTAGTTCAAGTACTCCCCCCCCCCGACATCCTATTTTTATGAAAGGTAAGAGGAAGTTTCCTCAGCCTGTGCCTGGTGCATTTAGGAGAAGTAAAGGAGTCCACAGCTCATAGAGATTTTTTTAAAAAGCTTTCCAAATGCTGTGCTTCCCGGTGTCCCGACCATGTGGAATCACCAGATGAGAAAGGGGAGTCTCAGATCTTGCAGGGAAGAATGTTACTATTCACTTTAAGGGTATTCCCAATAGATCCTGTTGGTTGCTGCTGCTAGACTTGCCAAGTATTGTCAGTGAAACACCACGGAATTTCTACATGTGCTCTGGCTTAAGAAGTTGCATCTTCTGGGACCGTTCTAGCAGCTGGAGCATTTGCTGTACACTAGCAGACAACTTACTTGGCATATAAATTTTACATCACATTGAATCTATAAAATACATACAACATTTTATACATTTACAAGATGCAATGGACAAATACATCAATAAGTAGGAGAGTTAGCATATAAGGAAAGGATGCATTGTAAATTGTTATTTCATCCTTTTTGGAACTCGTCAGTACAGTATAGCAGCTATAAAAATGTTAATATTTTGCTTTTAAAACTCAATAATACAAAAGCAGCTGTGAGATTAGGTTGAATACTTAAAGAGTTAAGTAACTAACTATGATTTTATCTGGGATAAAAGCAGGATTTTAAATCCAATAAAGGGCAAAATAAAAAATGGTATTTTTTGATACTGTCATTAGCACAGTGTAATTTAAAACACAGATATTGAGAATTAAAGAGTAAAAAAATACTTTGTCATAGTTTCCAATGTTTTAAATTACATAGTACAAAATAAATAGAGAATTCTGGATGTGTTAGCAAAAATTTTTTAAATCACAGACCAATTATAATTCATAATAATTATAACTGATACATTCTGATAAAGCAGCAACTGTATATAACAATTTACAATGCATCCATAGAGCTTCTATAAAGGGCTTCTAATTGGACACCCACTGACATAACTGTTTGGCTTGCTACAAATCCATTTCCTATCTGTGTAGGTGCTGGCACTACTGATTCCATTTTCATTCAGGTAGGCACATTCTCCAACTCCTCTAATAGCAAACCTAAAACAAAAACCAAAAATATTAAATATTCATAAGTTGGACATATACACTTATTCCTCCCCTATAATCATCAGCATCCCCCCATACTTTTTTTAAAATGTGAATAAGAGAAAAGCAAAAATCTGTCAAAAATATCGCCTCTTAGTAATATACACCATTTCCTTATTTGGTTTCCTTTATATTCTCAAGGTCCATGCTAGAAAATCACAAGTTTATCATTCATCTATACCAAACAAGTTATGTTGTTGATTAGGTATTTAACCAGTGCTTCTTGTTGTACCCAAATAAACTGCTGCCAGTAGCCTTCAGTGAAGGTTATTTTCAGTCTTCTCCTGAACTGTTTTATAAAGATGAAAAAATAAAATATATTTACTTAACTGAAAAATTCCTAAAAGGGCTTAGCTTTGATTAATGGAAATGACTTGGTCCCTACATTTTATCTGTTTCAATGTAATAATGATTACATTCAAAAGATTCCATTGAAATGTTCACAATCCTAAGAACTGTTACTAGGTTCCTTCTAGTTGATAAAACTTTAGAAGACATTTTCATGTGTTCCCCAGACTTTCCTCTTATGCATGGATGCAGCAGCTGGAAGACTAGGCTTCAGAATCTTGGGGATATCAGTTCCTGAGTGGCTTCTTAAGACTGTAAAACCTTTGCTGGACATCAGCTGTTTGGTCCACATTTTCAAAAGTAACTTCAGCAATGAAAAACTTTAAATCAGTGGATGAAAGTGCAATAACTATGTCAAATGTCACCATCATGTTAAAGACTTCAACTGAAATCACAGTGAGTAAAGTTTTCCCTAAGGCATAGCTAATAAATGAAAGAGCATAAAAAGGATTTATATTTCTTACCTCATATTGCGGTAGGCTTTCCATGATATGACATTTCTCATCTCATAAATATAACTCACACATATAACAACACATAAACATGGTAGAATGAAAAGAAGACTCAAAACTTACGAGATATTGTATTCAGTGTTGTCCATCCATTTCCAAACGTGCTGTGACGATTCTCTGCTAAGGCCAATCCAATGGTCAGAAAGGCCTTTGTATCTTCTCAGGAAAGACTATTATAAAACAAAAAAGTGACATTATGCATCTCTTTCATATTAATCTTGAGGCTCTCTTCCCTATACCTTCTCTTTTTAGATGGCACCATAGTATAACTGAAAAGCATAAACTTCGGAGTTAGAGTAGTTCTCAATTCTCAGTTTAAATAATTTAATGTCTCTGATCCTAAATTACTTAACTTTAAGTGATCATATATCCCCAAAAGCCTCAGTTTATGCCTGCCATTTTATCATAATTTAATGTCCACTTTCAATATTCAAAATGTCGCAATTTAGATGACAAATTATGTGATTACATTTGTTCTTAATAGAATAAGGGCAATATACCTAACTTTGCGAGTTAACTATGAGAATTACATGAGAAAACGTATCTAAAATGCCTCCTAGGGTTCCAGGCAGAGGATATACCCTTGACAAATGCTAGGCACCAATATACATCTCATGCCCCAAATTCTGACTGGAATGCATCCTTTTTCGTATTTTGGCTTTAATCCTACGCAGCCTATCCACATCAGGAAGCGAAGTATTCAACAGCAATCATGATGCAAAAAAACAATTTCTTACCAGTTCTTCCAGAGTTTCAAACTGAGCAAGGCTGGCTTCCAACGAGGCACAGAAGGTTTGACTGAATGTCCAATTTCTTGTATCCTCAGAAAAATGAAAACATTTACTTTCAAATCCAATCCAGCTTTTTGGGCAAGAAGCATGCATAGTGTGCTTCAAGACCAGTTCTTCCTTTCTCACTAAAAATTAGACAATCACAATGAATTATATTAAATGATTTTCTCACCTTCTACCTATTTATCTTAATACCATCTTTAGGTCAGTTTGAAGTATGTACATTTGATTGCTACTTTCCTAACTCATCACTAAGGGTATTATCATGAACATAACATTTATCAGTCCAGTGATCTTACAGCTGGGTACTTGAACCATTGACTTTCTGAAGTGGACACTGACAATAGTGATTTTAAAAAAATCTATTTCTATAGCATCAACTTCTACAGTACGGTACTATTCTTTCCTAGGATCATATAGATTCTCTTTTTCCACATTCTCCTTCATATCATCCCTTCTTCCTTTCAACAAGTCATGCATGGACCTATGCCTCTATATACAAGGGATGAGAATTTAAGTATGCAGTTCTCCTATACATTCATGCATTCTCCCTCACTTAAGTAGAACATACAAGTGCTAAAAACCAGAGGAGCCTTATAACATTTTAAGTAGAGGTCTCACTGTATTTTTAATTTAATAAAAATTCTGAAAGAGACATGTCAAGGAATAGCTCCATCAATAGAATTCATATACCCACAGGCTATCTTATACCAATGGATGGCAACTACATCCTTGCCAAGGCTCAAAAGAAAAGTCAAATTTATCTTTTGACTGTTCTCTTTCTTAGACATCATCTCTAATCTGATAGGAAACACTGTTGGCTCAACTTTCAAAGTATCCAGACTCTGACCTCCCTGCCCTACCCACACTGTTATCATCAGGCCTAAGCCATTCTCCTGTCTCATCTAAATATTTACCAGATTTCCTGAATAGATCTCCTTGCTTCTACCCTTGTCTTCTAACAACCTCTCCTCAAATAGCAGTCATTTGATTATTCTACAATGAAAGTCAGAGCATAACATTTCTTTCCTACAACTTCCCTCACCCTAATCTGCCTATTGCACTGAAAGTAAAAGCCAAAATCTTTATCTGACCTACAAGACCTTCCTGATCCCCTCTTCTTATACACCTCTTCTCTATCCTCATTCTGCTTTAGTCACAGTAGCCTCCTTGCTATTCCTCAATGTTTTTCAGTCTTCTCCTGCATTGTTTCATTGATGTGAGAAAATAAAAAATACTTACTGGTAAATTCCTAAAAGGGCTTAGCTTTGATTAATGAAAATAATTTGATCAAATCTCCAACCAGGGAGATTTTTCTCTAGGGCTTCTGATCTACTAGATCTGTGTCTGAAATCACTTCCCCAGGTAGTCACATGGTTGCTTCATCTCTTTCGAAAGGTTGCTGAAATGTCATCTTCCCACAATGGCTTACCTTGGCTACCCTACTGCTGCCTGTTCCACCTCTACCCCTACCTATTATTACCCACATCTTCCTGCTAGAATGTAAGTTCCAGAAGAATAAGGAGTTTTTTGTGTTTCATTTACTGACATACCTCAAGCACTTTACACAGTGACTGGCACATAAGGAAGCACAATGAATATTTTTTGGCAAAATAAATGTGTAGAGTATATTGTAGAGTTTGAAGAACAAATAACATACCTGACAAAACAATAGAAAGTGCAAACACACTCGCAGTCAGGACTGCAATGATGAAAAAGCAACAATAAATCTTGACAAGAGTTACAGGAGTTATCACCGCTAGGCATTTTCTTTGGAGAATATTCCCTGTAAAATACAAATATCAGAATCTCAATTTCACAAAGAGAGACAAATTCAACACAGAATCTACTCTAAGCTCATGTGTATTTCTACTCTTCTACTGCCAACCACTTCTCAATGGCCCTGGTCCATAAATGATAGTCATGGGCCAAGAAAAGCTAGAGATAATGAAAACTACATTTTTCCAACCAGGGAATCTTCCAGCTATTGGAATAAGAGTAAATGAGAAGTAACAAACAAAAAGTGTAGAAATCAGAATGAAAAAGAAACACAATCAATCAAGATTTACTTCCATTAGTAAGAAACCTGGTTAGAAGTACTGAGGAAAACATTAGACCACAAATCATTATAATTCACAATAGTAAGACAGTAAAAGAATGGAAAAATATATGACATCTCAGTAAATGCAGCAAAGGCACTGAAAAATCTAATATTAATCCAAAAGAACAACTCGCAGTGAACTAGGAGTTGAAGGACCTTACTTAACCCTACAAAGGGCATCTACAGAAAAACTACAGCTAGCATCATAGCAAATGGTGAAAGCTGAATGGTTTCCCACAATGATCAGGAACAAGGTCAATCCAACTTAACATTTTACTGGAGGTGTTATCAGGGGCAACAAGACAAAATAAAAGAAATAAAAGACATGCTTATTGGAAAGAAATAAATGTGTTTCTATTCACAGACTGCATAGATTGAAGAAGAATTAAGATACCTGACAACACAGTTTGAAAGACAAGTAAAATACCTGACAAAGAAATAGAAAGTGCAACCACACATGCAGTCAGGTCTATCAGATTTCATGCATACAAAATTTTAAGGAATCTATCAAAAGGCTAATGGAATAAATGAATTTAGTAAAGTCATAGGATATAATATTAAATATAAAAATCAACTGTATTTCTGTATACTTCAATTATCAAGTAGAAATTAAAATATGAAAAGAGTACCATTTATAGTAATACAAAATAATTATACAGCTATCAAAACATGTTGGATCAGTATGCCAAAATCTACAAAAAGTAGGGATAAGTAATTTAAGTCAAAGAATACTTTAATTAATAAGGAGATATAAGATGTTCATAGACTGGAATATTCAATATTGCTATTATGTCAATTATCCCCAGATTACAGATTCAATGAAATTTTGATAAACAATGTGGTATGATTTTTATTTTGTAGAAATAAGACAATTTTAAAATTACATAGAAAAGCAAAAGAACTAGAATAGTCAAAATGATTAAAAATTTTTAAATAGGCCAGATTTGGATATCACAAAACCTGACTGAATAACTTACAAACTACTAGGAATAAAGACATTGTAGTATTGACAAAAAAGAAAACACATAAATCAATGAAACAAAAAGATTTCAGAACAAAACCAAACATGAACGGTCAACTGACATTTGACAGAGGTAGAAAGTCATCATGTAGGGAAGGGTTAACAGCTTTTCAACAGGGCTCAGTGGCTCAGCCTTGGGAGGCTGAGGTGAGGGGATTGCCTGAGCCCGCGGG
>NW_007258881.1:242456-243318 GCF_000164805.1 Carlito syrichta | reverse complement strand
GCTGCGGTGGCCGGGAGCGGCCACTGCACTCCAGTCTGGGTGACAGAGTGAGACTCCAACTCAAAAAAAAAAAAAAAAAAAAAAAAAGCTTTTCAACATATAGTGCTGGAACAATGGGGTATCCTTATGCTAAATAGTAAACCTCAACTCACACATGATACCTTATATGAAAATTAACTCAAAATGAATCACAGACCCAAATATGAGTCTAGACCTATAAAACTACAAGAATAAAAAAGAGAAATAAATTCTTTGTGAACATGAATAAAGCAAAGATTTCTTATACAGGGGATGCCAAAAAAAAAATACACATCTTAAGTATGACATTCACTCAGAAAGATGGCATTAAATGAATGCTAGTGTTACCATACGACAGGCAGGACAAAGAAAATGGAAAAAGCACAGTTGAACAGATAAAACACACTACTACCATAATTTAATTCAACTTTGAAAAGTAATACATAGATAAAATCTCTTAAAATTTGCATTTTTTTGGCACCCAATATACATATCTTTTTAATTGATAAACTGTACTTCAGCATAATTAAAACTCTCTGCTCTGAAAAACCCTGGAAAGGGAATTAAAGGACAAGCAAAGTATTAGCAGATAAACACATGCAAAACATTTCTTTTTTTTTTTTTTTTGAGTTGGAGTCTCACTCGGTTGCCCATACTGTAGTGCAGTGGCCTCGACCTGCTGGGCTCCAGCGATCCATCTGCCTCAGCCTTCCGAGTAGCTGGAATTACAGGCATGCACTACCACGCCCGGAGGATTTTTTTTTTTTTTTTATTGTAGAGATGAGGTCTCGCCAAGTTGCCCAAGCGGGTCTCAAACCCACAGGCTCAGGCAATCCACTCACCT
>NW_007258881.1:236785-242436 GCF_000164805.1 Carlito syrichta | reverse complement strand
CTCACCTCAGCCTCCCAAAGGCGCGGGATTACAGGCTGAGCCACCAAGCCCGGCTGCAAAACATTTCTAAAATAAGAGATATATCTAGAATATATTAAGAACTCAAATTTCAAAAATAAGAACATTAGTCTTAAAAATGATATGAATATATTAAAGATTTGATATGCACTTGACTAAAAAGAATATATGGATGACAAATAAGTATAAAAAATATGTTCCATATTACCAGAAATACAAATTACAACCATAATGAGCTTAGTATATGCTCGTATTATACTACGTGCTTGTTAGAGTGGCAAACAAAACAAAATAATCAAAATGCTGTTAAGAAAAGGATGCAACGGGAATTTTCATGCATTGTCACTGGAAATGCAAAATGACACACTTTGGAAAACAGTTTGTTACGGTAAACATAAATGCACCACATACTCTGGCTACCAATCCCTAGGTATTCACACGCGGAAAATAAAAACTTGAATTTACAAAAATCCTATATGAGTATTTACAGCAGCTTTATTCATTATAACACAAAAACTGGCAACAATTTAAATACACTTCAGCTGGTGAAGACGTAAAGACATTATTTAGCACTAAAAAAAAGAAAGAAAAATGATCACATTCATAATTGCCCATTTTAGTCCATTTTGTCTGCCAAACTTTTGTTAGGTTGCTTCCCCCATCCTCATAGGCTGTAAAACTACCCACTAACTAATACAACAGCCCATCTTAACTCTTATTTTGTTAAAAACAGTTTATTCTGACCACAAAGAGTGGTTTCCTCAGCTTTGCCGCCTGCTCTCTCTATTCCACACTCTTACCCGTGAGTTTCTTACTAGCACTTTTTAACTTCTTTACAAAAAAAAAGAAGTCTTTTTCTGATTGATTTTGTGTATATTTGAAATTGAGGTGTTACTCCTATTGTATCAGTCCTTTCGAACAAAGTCCCTCCTTATCTAAGTCCAGATTGTTTTTATTTGAAAACTATTAATGTCTACTACAATATAGATGACTCACAAATGTATGATTGCTAAGTGGACAAAGTCAGACTCTAGTTAACCTACTGCAGGATTCTCTTTATACCACATTATGGAAAAACAAAAATGTAATAACAGATAACAGATCAATAATTGCCAAAGCCAGGAGCAGAGGAGGAGAATTTCTATAAAGGGGCAAGAAGGAATTGAGGGCAAGGGTGTTATGGTTCTTTACCTTGATTCTGATAGTGGCTACAAGATTATATGTATTTGGCAAAACTCATAGAAATGTAAAAAAAGAGTGGATTTTACTGAATGTCAATTATACCTTTAAAAAGGTTCCTTTCTCTCAACCCTACATTTCACTCATTTAACATATATCTCCGAATAACAGGGAGCTGGCCAGGCACGATGGCGCATGCCTATAATCCCAGCACTCTGGAAGCCCGAGGGGAGAGGACTGCCTGAGTTCACGGGTTCGAGACCAGACTGGGCAACTTGGCGAGACCTCATCTCTACAATAAATCAAAAGAAAAAAAAAATTTTTTCATGAAATGAAAAAAAAAAGTAACAGGGAGCCTCAGGTTAAACTCTAGACAGGGAAGAAGACTTGTAGGATTGGATGATCTTAAGCAGTAAACAATGCCATTTAGCTTTTAGCTCCATATAAAAACCTCCACCTTCATTCTTTCTGGCTCTAGACTAAAGCAAAATTGCATTAAAAACTTAGTATATTATGACTTGCGTATTTTTTTCATTAATTTTGACTTCATATGTAACTCTCCCCTTAAATCTTCCCCAAGTTTCCCATTTGTCTCCTTTACTCATTTTCTAAAAGTTCCTACTTTCTCTTCTCCTTTTTTTGAGTCTCTAACTTCCCCTAATACCCTGGCTTGTATGTTTCACTTCTCTCCTGTTTACTCCTCTTCTAACCTCCTTAAAGTCTGGCCTCTTTCTATCTCCTGCCATATTCATATGCCTCTTATAGTATACATGCAACACAATACCCTTTACATTTCTAGCTGGAAAAACACTATTAGGAATTATCTCTCAGAAGAACAAAGGAATACATCATTATTACTGGCTGATTTTAACTTAGTTTTATGATCCAAAAAACAAGTTTCACCAACACACCATGTAACAATCTGGTCAAATACTTAGTTCCAGTTTTGGCTTAGCTGATAAATTATGTCCTAATGATCTTTTGTTAAATAGGAACCCTGTTTTCTAAGAAATCCAATATCCTACACTCCAAACAACAGCAACAAAAAAAAAATGAAGGATGAGGGGAGAAGGAAAAGAAAAGAAATAAATAAACGTTTCTCAAAAAGCAGTCAAGGTTCAGCAGAAGGTATACTTCCTGCTGAACTCAAACACAACTACATCTTTTATGTTGTTCCTCTTTCTCACAAAATGTGCTACAAACTGAAATGCTAAAAAAGCATTTGCTAGCAAATAGGTTCAGCCTCCCACCCTCACCTCTAATTCCTGTATCTCTTTTTAATTAAAAAGGATTTATAAGCCCAAAGCCCCAGTATTTGCAGGAATATATATGTAATATATTATATCTAACCATATATATAATAGTTCTATATAACAGCTAGATGTTATATATAACAGACATACATAAATAAAACAGGTGTTGGAGTTTGAGTTTCTCACCACCCTGGGACTTAAAGGACATGTTATTTAACATCATAATATGACTTGCCAACTTACCAGAGACCCTAAAAAAATAGAAGGCTAACAATATAAACACAAAGAACATTTTTTCCCTTATCCCCATGTAATCTAATTCAATGTTCATTTCTTTTGACACAGAAATATTTAAGAAACATACACGGTAAGACAAGAACGGATGTAACAATTCTCCCCCCCACTCCTATTTCTTTCAAAACGGATCCCTCTGTTGAGACTGACTGTGAAGTGCTAATGCTCCTGAAACCCAGTTTTTTTCACGCTTCAGTGGAATAAAAATGCCCTTCCCTGTTTGTATTGTTCAAGTTTCATCAATTACATTACCAGATTCTTCTTCCTCCGTGCCAGCTTTGAACGTAAGCTCTGTTTTTAACATTTTCAGTGAAGCTTCTGCAGTTGTCATCTTTCTGCTCAGAGGAAGTTTGTAAATCGAACGAAACAAGTTGAAACCGTAAGGAAGTCGAAGCCAGCAATATTGAGAAATGACACCTCCCACTGAGTTTTGAATTACTTGCTTAACCCACTCTAACTCAGGACAGTTATAACAAGGAAACATTGCAGTTATACTAAACATCCACTATGATAAAGAGCTAAAACTAAAAAGACTAGCATATAATGTTTAGGAGTGATATGCTACTCACTGGAACTCTTACACCCTGTTAGGAGAATAAATATTTATAATAACTTTGTAACACTCATAGCTACTAAAGTTGACTGTTACCAAATCATGATCTTGTAATTCTACTCATATAACAGTGATATGGCAAAAGACTAACATAACTAACTCCATTTTGGACTGGGGACAGGAGGGCTCTGGCCTGTGTCCATGCTTGCATTTAGGCTAGAATAATTTTGAAACACCAAAGACAACAGAAATAACAAGTATGAAGCTGTCAGGCTAATTTTGGGGGGAAAGAGGTGTGTATAATAAGTTTTGTTGAAGATTTAAATAACATTGTGACCCAGTCAAGGACAAAGAAGCCTCCTAACTCCGGTCTGTAGTTTTTCCCAAGCCCTTTTCCCTTTAAAAACTCTCCAATGAGCCTGAGGACCATGAGATGGTCTTTGCAACTCAAGACCACCATCTCCTTAACATTGCTGACTGCTGAATAAAACTGCTTTCCTTACACCAATTCTTGTCTCTCAAATTTGGCTTTTGAGCATAGAGCACCAAATCTGACTTTAGTTATAAGCATAAGTATATTTTCCCCCAAACATGTATATATACATAAAAGGGCCTGTACAAAATGGTCCTAAGGTAGATTAGAGACAGTGTATCACCAAGGATATAGCCATTGGGGATCCATGAAGAGTAGTTATGCAATGGGATATCAATAATCAAAATTATACTTTTAGAAAATTCAGTGTGGCGAGGCAGAATAAGGATGGAAGAAGCTAGTTATGAATTAATGAAAGCACACTACATTTGTAAAAGTTTCTCTTATGCTTTTTTCTTTTCCCGCATTTTGAGTATTAAACTTCTCAAATCCATTCTTGGTGTCTATATTTAAAATGCTGGAGCTTCTATTAAAAACACCTAGCAGAAAGTGTATCAAAAAGAGAAATAGAAACTCCCCCCTTTCCCCCAAAAGCTGAAATCCTAAAATCCAGTTCTTATAAAGTAGTAAATGTATAACATTCGCAAAAGTGCCAGTATTACTTTCCTGATTAACTGCAGATACATAAAAGCTTGTTTTGTGTTCAGCTATATAACGTCCTAGTAATGTGATTTACACAAAACGGGTCTTCTAAGACACCTAGACATCAGAAATTGTCGCTTTGTCCTGTAAAAGACAGCACTATAATCGCTTACTTGATAATTATCACACTTTTAAACTGACACATTTATCTTCTGACTGCACAATATTTTTTCCTCTATAAGCCTGAGAAGAGCTTTAGAATTTAATTTACTTATGCATAAAGGTTGTTAAAGTAAATTAAAAAGAAGACCTGACCTGAAGAACCCTTGAGCACACAAAATTTGTTAGGCCTCAGAAGTGACCTTAACCTTATCTTAGTAGAAAACATAACTGAAACTTAACTTTTCTTGTAATCGCCTACATTAAAGGAAAACAGAACTTAAGCTCCTCCAATCAGAAGTAGCCAACAAATTTACAAAACGAGACTTTCCAGTAAAACAGATCAAATAAGGCAACTATATAACTGCAACCAATCAAATAATGTTTCTTTTGCTTCTTCATTAACCCCATAAATACTTGCCCCTGAAAAAAGGAACATTAATTTCTTTTGGGTTTGAGTTTCCCAGTTCATGAATTGCCTCTAACACAAACTTTTAAACATTTGATTGTGCCTCAGATTTTTCTGACTCAGGCCAGTTTCAAAGGGACTCCTATCTTCCAATTAAAATACCAAGGTTTCCTGAGGCCATTGCTTTCACAAGTTTCCACCTCGGGTAGGGCAAATTAGTTGGATAGGAGGGATTGGCAGAAGGAGAGCGGGTGGCCCTAACCGGCCCCGAAACCGTCTGCTTCCCTCTCCTGGCCTTTCCAAAAATCTCTTAAGTCAGACCTCGTGGCCTATCCGGAGGAATCTCCCCTTTGTACCCCCTAAAATTCTGCAAACTCGTGCGTCCCACAGAGCTCTGCAAACTCTGAAAAAGAGGATAGTGCAGAGCCCTGCAGATTTTAGGGAGGCACCAGGGCGGATTTTCCTTTCCAACAGCCTGCTTGGGGCAGAGGCTCACCCGCGGGGAAGGCCCTGGGAGATCACACCGTGGGCGAATTCCGGGGAGGAGTCTCCCTCCGCGCTTTGGTCTTCTTGGTGACAGTTCCTGGTGCACCCTAACTGGGCGGCGCGGGAGGCAAAGCGGAGGAGCGCAGGCCACGGGTGTCGCAGCCGCAGGACACACTCTCGGGCCGCTGCCCGCGGCCTCCCTGGGCTGCCCGGACGCCGGTCCGGACTCCAGCGCCCAACTCCTGCCGGTCCTCCCTCTGCAGACGCCCCCCCAGCCCCCATCGG
>NW_007258881.1:173417-236741 GCF_000164805.1 Carlito syrichta | reverse complement strand
CTCCAGGCCTCCACCTCTCGCCGAACCCTCCGAAGAAGCGGCCGCGCGCCGCAGCGGGAGAGGGACTGGAGGCCGAGCCCGCGCCCCGCGGCCCGCCCGGCCCTGCGCCTGCCCCGCGCGGCGCCGGCACTGCGCGTGCCCGGGCGTGGCCCTGGGCTTGGACGCCTTGACTGGCACCATCCGCGGAGGAGCGGGAGGCCCAAGGCTTGTGAACCGGGTGGTGATCAGCTATGGGTGGAGATGATCTGTTGGCTTCCTTCCCAGTCCAGCAGGGCCTCAAAACCCTTCCAGCCGGCTGCACCTGTGGAGCATCAGTGAACCCCTTATTCTGTGATAAGCACCAACAGCACGCCTTGTCGTGTATCCCCCTTCTAGGGCAGAACCCGGGGCTTCAGGGGAACCAGGTGGAAGCCAAGACTCAGGCCAGTCTCCCCAACTGGGGGGCGGGAGGGAAGATGTGAATAGATGGAGCACAGGAGATTTCTAGGCAGTGAGACAGTTCTATAAGTACTGTCACGGCTTCTAGGGAGCCAGCCTTGGAGGCCCGCCTGATTGACAAAGTCCAGGCTGAGGACCCCCCGGCCTCAAAGCGAGCCCGAGCAGCTGAGGCCCTTCTGTCTTCCGTCTTTGCTGTTGTACGCCTGAAGAAGTTCTGTGCAGTCGTGGAAGAAGAAAATGGCATGTTTATGCAAAGTACTCACAGCTAACCTGAGAATGTCATGGCTCATTTTTCCATTTCTCCCTGTGCCGCTTGGCCTTTTCTAACATATGCAAGGGTTAAATTCTGAAGCACATCAAGAATTCTTTCTTTCACTTGGTTATAAGTTACCAGATATTGCTTGAGTAAAAAATATAAGTATATTCACTCCTTATTTGATTTAGAATTATGCAGTTTAGTGTTTAGACATAAGGTTTTTTAGAAGTACACGTTTATAGTAAGTTCATTATGAACTCATTATAAGTTCTAACACTTATCTAGGAGTTATGTAGGTTATGTATAACACTTTTCACAGACTTAGGACAAAGATTAATCGTTAAGGTTTTTACTTAATCCTATAATTAAAATTTTAAGTAAACATTTATAGAGTGGATTTTCACTGAATTCATAATATACTAATTAGATACTTTTATGATAATTAACTAAATACAGAAAGCAACCTTGGGGGCCTGGGAAACATCACTAAAAGCTTCTTTTGAGTTTTCTTTAGAAATAAACACTGCAGGAGAAGAGAAAAGTAATGAAGACACCTAGACAAGAAAGGTGATTACAAAGTTTTGAAGGTCATAAAAGCCCAAAACAGAAAAAGTCCTGCTACATGAAGAACTGTGCACCTGGAAACTTTCTTGAAGCACTTCAGGACTGTAATTTGGGACTTTTTTGAAAAGAGTTGCTGATAGTGCTATTCTAGACATGATAATTGTTTTATCCATGTATTAAACGTAATTGGTAAATGTAATATGCAAGTTTATGTAATCAATATACATATATATGAGGGCTGACAAAAATTATTAGGCTCTGGTTGTGTTTAACAAGGTTTTTACTTTGAGTCATTAAGTTTTATTGCTGTAGTTTTAGTGTTTTATAGTTACTTTGAAGATTGTTTTAAGTTCATAAGTTTAAGTTCACATAATGATAAAATTGGTGCCTTAAAGATAATAATAATTGCTCAAGTGCCTATCTTAAGACAAAGATATAGGAGGTTGCCAAGCATAAGGGAAAAAACAGCCAAATCACCATGGTTCTAAACTTAAAAGCTCATTAGCAATTATACAACCATAATAATTTTAGTTGTGTTAGTTTTATTTCATTATGTTTAGTTCCTTTATATGTTTATTCAGAGTAAAGACTAGTGTATGTATTTTCAAAGTAAGTCACTTTCATAGTTATTCTTTAATGCTAGCCACTGTTGTTTGGTCAGGTTAATGGGCTTCATATTCCTACTATCACTAGGTACAATCTATAGTTTTGTTTTGGTGATTTTAAGGCTTTTTTAATTAGACAAGTGATGTGGAACAGAAATCAAAGTATGCATTATGTTTAGTTTAAGTACAACTCTTTTTAAACTTATCTCAAGAAAGACTCATTAACTGAAAATAGATGTGTTCTTGGCTTGTTCGTTTCGTCTAAGACTGCTAGATGGTGGTAACTTTTAAAGGATATGTACGTAAAGGAATTTTCTTTGTCTTGCCCCTTTACGAATAGTATAAAAGCTTTCTGTTAACTAATAAAGGGCGTCATCTGTTCAGCAAGCAGGTGTCCAAGTATATTATTTTTGTCTTTCGCCTATCCATCTCTCCTTCAGGAAACCTCATGCCTTTGGCAGGATCAGGACTCCTGCATTGGCTGACACGTGTCATCATACATTTGTCTAAACCGTGGGATATACAACAGCAGATGACCACTGAGCATGGACTTTAGTCAATAATAATGTATCAGTATTTGTTCAATTGTAACAATTGCACTACACTAAGGAAAAATGTTAATAATAGGGGAAATTGTGTGGGAGGAAGAAGGGGTAAATGGGAACTCTGTACCTAACACTCAATTTTTCCACAATCCTCAAATTAGTCTAAAATAAAATCTATTCATGTTTTTTTAAAAGCAGATGACTTTTAGTCAGCATTATGATTGTTTTTAGCTCAGTGACACAGAAACTTATAATCATCCTCCATTTTAACTTATAATTTGCTGCTGCTTATGATTAAAAATTGTATAAGATTTTAAAATCTTATAAGCCCATAGGATACAGTAAGATTATTATTTTCTTAAGTAGTAATGAAATGGCCTCCACGTTTCAGAATCAGTACCTTAAGTTTCTCCGCGTTTTGGCTGTCTCTCTGAGGAAGTGTTGGAAAGCAGATATGATGCTAATTTCCAAGTTTATTGCTTGTGTAATGATTGTTTTTCTATATATACATGTGAATAATATTAACTTTATTGAATAGCTTAACTAATATATTTGGGCCATAGGATTTTTTTATTTTAAAAAACCTACAATTAATTATTCATTTTTATCTAAATTACTTTTTGAAAGTCATAAGATACCTTCCCTATTCTCTAATATAAGCAACTATAGTTGTGTTTCATTATTACTTGTTGAGAACTTCTCAGCTTTTAGTTTAAGTAAGAAAATTTTAAAAAAATAAAATAAAAGAAAAACCCATACATTTTTCTTTTAAAATAATAATACTGGATATCTATACCTATTCTAATATACTCCTTATTTTTAAAAGTATTGACAATGAATGAGTTTGAATGCATCACAGTAGTTTAAAATTTTTTTTTCTTTCTTTTCTCAAACTCCAAAAGATAGGCATAAAAGAATCTGATTGCAGGACCTTGCATTTTTATCATGTTTCTCAGTTGTATTCACATAATTAAAGTCATGACAATCTATGTCTTGCACTCTTTTTATATATACAGATACAGATATTGATATATAGACAGAGAGAGAGAGAGAGAGAGAGAAATAATATATAAGCACAGAAGTATTAATTCCTGGAACTGCATTGAGAACTCCCCTGTCCTTAGAAAAAAGGCAATATTCTACTTCATGAATTATCCTTTGCATGTAAGAGTGAGGTTATGTAATTAAGTACACAGCTCAGGATGCTTTTAGGACACACATATGGAATGTAAGTTACTTGACTTTTGAGTAAAATGATTATTTGCAAAGTGTGTTGCTGTTAGAAACCCTTACCGAGTCTGGCTCTAATCTTTATTCTTTATTATAACCTAATAACCTAGTGAAGTAAACAAATTGCAAACATTTGTGTGAAAAGTGATATGTGAAGTGCTAGTTGTTGACATTTTAATAAAAAGACCTAGTAGAGATTTTGTATTGAAATGAGAAAACCTTTATTAGATTTTTTTGATCTGCCTGTAGTAACATATCCAGAATATCTCCAATAACATCATCATCATAGCAGTTACAATTTCTCTCTTATTTTGTCTTAGAGTAATGTTACTCAAAGTGTGCATCATAGATCAATGGGAGTCCATAACTCTGTGTTACCAATTGATGGTGAGGTAAATACAGACATTGAGAGCAGGCATTTAAAAACTTGTATAGTCACTTGACATTTCGTTAATAACTAAGTAAAGGAATCCATCTTGTCCAACAGGGTTTGGACTAGTATGGTGTCATCAGACTCAGTGGTGGGTCACTTCTCATGTGAGCTGTGTGTGAGTCATGGGCGGTTGGACCACATTAAAAGTGATATATTAACATTATTTTCTCAACTGAAATTTAACTGTGACTCTGAAATTCGTTTATTACATTTTTTTCAAAATAACAATTATAAAACTTACAGGATGACTTGGAAATGGTTATTGATGAATAAATGAAGGTGAAGTTTGACAATACAGCATAATTTGTATCATTTTGCCTAAGATTTAAAAGAAATAACTCTAGCTTACTGAAATTATCTTAACATCTCTTTCTCGGTTCTCTTGAATATGTATCTTTGAAATTGGTTCATCTACCATGAATGGTAAATAGAAATAGTTGAAGTACTATTTATCTTCTATGGACAAAATGTTGGCATCAGTGCAAGCACATTTGTCACATTACAACTTTACATATTAATCTAAATAAAATTCATTTGAAGTGTGGAAGTAGGAATTGAATACGGGGAATAAAATTTCATGCTTAAACTTCGAAGTAGTTACAATTTTATTTCATTTTTTAAATTGACAAATAATCGCTTTGCATAATCAAGGGGTATTTAGTGATGTTACAATACATATAATGTATAGTGATCAGAGCATGGTAATTAACATATCTGTCATCTCAAACATTTATCATTTGTTAGGAAGATTCAATACACTCTTACAACTTTTTGAAATTAGCATATTGTTGTTAACTGTAGTAATCCTACAATTGTATAGAACACTGGAACTTTTTCCTCCTATCCAACTCTACTCATAATTGTATATTTTTAAACAAATCTCTTCCTATTCCCCCTTTCCCAAGCTTTCCCAGCCTCTAGTATTCCATGTTCTACATCTTGCTCGTATAAGGTCATGTTTTTTAGCTTCCACATGTGAGTGAGACGATGTTGTATTTAGTTTTTTTTCTTGATTACTTTCATTTAAAGTAATGTCCGCCAGTACAATCTATGTTGCCATGAATGACAGTATTTCATTATTAGGGCTGAATGGTATTTCATTGTATACATATACCACATTTTCTTCATCTATTTATCTGTTTTGGGGCACATAGTTGATTCCATTACTTGGCTATTGTCAATAGTGCTGCAATAAACATAGAGGTGCTGATGTCTCTAGATATAATAATTTTCTTTTCTTTGGATAAATGCCAAGGAGTGGAATTTTCTAGGTGATATCATAGTTATATTTTTATTTTTATTTATTTATTTATTTTTGAGTTGGAGTCTCACTCTGTCGCCCAGACTGCAGTATAGTGGCCGCTCCTGGCCACCGCAGCCTCGACCTGCTGGGCTCCAGCGATCCTTCCACCTCAGCCTTCCAAGTAGCTAGAACTACAGACGTGCGCTACCACACCCAGCTAATTTTTTGATTTATTGTAGAGATGAGGTCTCTCACCAAGTTGCCCAGCGGGTCTCGAACTCACGGACTCAGGCAATCCACTCACCTCAGCCTCCCAAAGCGCAGGATTACAGGCTGAGCCACCGAGCCCGGCTTCATAGTTATATTTTTAATTTTAAGGAAACTTCATACTGTGTTCCATAGTGTCTACTAATTTACAGTTCTGCTAATAGTGTATAAGAGTTCCCTCTTCATATCCTCGCTAGCATTTACTTTTTGTCATTTTGAATACAGACATCCTCACTAGGGTGAGAAAATATTTCATTGTGGTTTTGATTTGCATTACTTTAAAAAAAAATTTTTATTTTAAAAATGTGGGGCACAATTCAGGGTTATGTATACAAATGTTCATTATGCAGGTAACCTTGTTGGTGAGGTGTGTCCTCCCCCTCTCCCGGGAGTTTCCCACTACTGCCAATCTTTTTCTTATGATAATTATGATAATTGTTAAAGTCTGATTATGAGTAAGAACATGTGGTAATCAGTTCCTTGTTTCTGTGATAGATCACTCAGTATTATAGATTCTAAGTCTATCCAAGTTGCTGCGAAGTTCATAATTTTTCCCTTCTTTAAGGCTGTGTAATATTCCATTGTGTATATGTACCACACTTTTTTCTTTTTTTTAATTATAAAGTTGTGGGGCACAATTCAGGGTTAGGTATACAAACATTGATTATGCAACTACCCTTGTTGATGAGGTGTGTCCCTCCCTCACTTAGCAATTTCCCTCAACTGCCAATTCCACCCCCCACCCCCATCCTCTGACAGTTGCCCACTACCTCCAATCCCTTTCTTATAGTATTATAATTGTTCAAGGTCCACTTATGAGTGAGAACATATGGTACTCTTTTCTTTGTTTCTGTGATAGATTACTGAGTATGATCAACTCTAAATCCATCCAAGTTGCTGTGAAGTCCATATGTTTGTCCTTCTTTATGACTGCATAATGTTCCATTGTGTATATGTACCACATTTTTTTTATCCAGTTCAACTTCGATGGGCAACATGGTTGGTTCCATGTTTTTGCTACTATGAACAGAGCTACAACAAACATATGTGTGCAGGTACCTTTTTTGTAGAATGATTTGAGTTCCTCTGGGTATATTCCCAATAGGGGAATTGATGGGTCATATGGAAGGTCAATTTCTAATTCTTTCAGAAATCACCACACTGTCTTCCAAAGAGGTTGCATTAGTTTGCATTCTCACCAGCAGTGTAGAAACGTTCCTTTTTCTCCACATCCTTGCCAACATCTGTTGTTGGTTTTATTAATGATGGCCATTTTTATTGAGGTTAGGTGGTACCGCAATGTGATTTTGATTTGCATTTCTCTGATGATGAGTGAGGCTGAACACTTTTTCATGTGTCTGTTGGCTGCCTGTATACCTTCTTTTGAGAAGTGTCTATTCGTGTCTTTTGCCCACTTTGTAATGGGACTGTTTGTTTTTTTTCTTTTTGGCATGTTTGAGTTCCTTGTAGATCCTATATGTTATGTTAGGCCTTTGTCAGACATACAATTGGCAAATATTTTTTCTCAGTCTGTGGGGTATTTTTTTCATAGAGTTATTTGAGTTCTTCCAGGAATATTCCCAGAAGAGGGATTGTAGGGTCATATGGGACGCTGATTTTTAGATCTTTTAAGAAAAGTCAAGCTGTTTTCCAAAGAAGTTGTACTAGTTTACACTCCCTCCAACAGCGTAGAAGCTTTCCCTTTCCCCTGCATCCTCTCCAGTTTCTGTTGCTTTTTGAGTTATTGATGATGACCATCCTGACCGGAGTTAGGTAGTATTTCAGTGTGGGTTTAATTTGCATTTCACTGATGACTAGTCAGACTGAAGGTTTTCATGTATCTGTTGACTTCTCATACGTCTTCTTTTGAGAAGTGTCTTTTGCCAACTTTGTAATGGAGCTGGTTTTTGTTGTTGTTGTTGTTTTGTTTTGTTTTTCAGCACAGTTGAATTCCTTATACATCCTAGAGTTTAGGCCTTTGTCAGATAAACATTTGGCAAATTTTTTTCCCAGTCTGTGGGCTCTATCCCTGCTCACCTGATGGTTTCTTTGGATTTGAAGAAGCTTGTCATATTTTTTAAATTATTTTTTTATTTTAAAGATGTGGGGTACAATTCAGGGTTAGGTATACAAATGTTCATTATGCAGGCACCCCCACTGATGAGGTGTGCCTCCCTACCCCAGCAGATTCTCACTACTGCCAATCCCATCTCCTGCCCCCCATCCTCTGGCAGTTTCCCACTACTGCCAATACTTTTTTATAGTATTATAATTGTTCAAGATCCACTTATGAGTGAGAACATGTGATATACAGTTCTTTCGGTGATAGGTCAGTGTTGGGAGCCAGCCTTGGAGGCCCGCCTGATTGACAAAGTCCAGGTGCGCTGAGGACTTCCGGCCGCAAAGCGAGTCCGGGCAGCTGAGGCCCTTCTGTCTTCCGTCTTTGCTGTTGATACAGCTGAAGAATTCTGTGCAGTCGTGGAAGAAGAAAACAACATGTTTATGTGAAGTACTCACAGCTAACCTGGGAATGTCATGGTTCATTTTTCCATCTCCCACTATGCCATTTGGCCTTTTCTTACATATGCAATGGTTAAACTCTGAAGCACATCAAGAATGCTTTCTTTCACTTGGTTATAAGTTACTAGATATTGCTTGAGTAAAAAATGATATGAGTATATTCACTCCTTATTTGATTTAGAATTATGTAGTTTAGTGTTTAGACATAAGATTTTTTAGAAGCACAAGTTTATAGTAAGTTCATTATGAATTCATCATAAGTTCTAACACTTATCTAGAAGTTATGTAAGTGATTTATAACACTTTTCACAGATTTAGGATGAAGATTACTCGTTAAGGTTTTTACTTAATTCAATAGTCAAAATTTTAAGTTAACATACATAGAGTGGGTTTTCACTGAATTCGTAATATACTAATTGGATACTTTTATGATAAATTAACTAAATACAGAGAACAACCTTGGGGGCCTGGGAAACATCACTAAAAGCTTCTTTTGAGTTTTCTTTAGAAATAAACATTGCAGGATAAGAGAAAAGTAATGAAGGCACCTGGACAAGAAAAGTGATTACGAAGCTTTGAAGGTCCTAGAAGCCCCAGAGAAAATTCCTGATACATGGAGAAATGTGCACTTGGAAACTTTCTTGAGACATTTCAAGGACTGTAATTTGAGACTTTGGACTAAAACTATCATTTTTGGCTTTAAGAATAAGACTCATTGACTGAAAGTAGATAGTGTTCTTGGCTTGTTTGTTGCTTCTAAGACCACTAGATGGTGGTAACTTCTAAAAGATAATGTACATGAAGGAATTTTCTTTGTCTTGCCCCTTTAAGAATGATATAGAAGCTTTCTGTTAACTAACAATAAATGGCATCTGTCCTGCAAGCAGGTGTCCAAGTGTATTATTTCGTCACCTACTCCATATCTCCTTCAGGAAACCTCACACCCGGCAGGAGCAGGACTCCGGCAGGTCAGTATTGTAGACTCTAAGTCCATCCAAGTTGCTATGAAGTTCGCAATTTCATCCTTCTTTATGGCTGTGTAATATTCCATCATGTATATGTGCCACATTTTTTTTTATCCAGTCCTCTTTTGGTGGGAAGCACGGTTGGTTCCATGTTTTTGCTATTGTGAACAATGCTGCAATAAACCTACATGTGTAGGTATCTTTCCCATAGAGTGATTTTAGTTCCTCCAGTATATTCCCAGTAGGGGGATTGTGGGATCGAATGGAAGGTCAATTTTTAGATCTTTTAGGAATTGCCACACTGTTTTCCACAGAGGTTGTATTTGTTCACACTCCCACCAACAGTGTAGAAGTGATTCCTCTTCCCCACATCCTCTCCAGCATCTGTTGTTTTTGAGTTATTGATGATGGCCAACCTGACTATAGTTAGGTGGTATCCCAGTGTAGTTTTAATTTGCTTATCTTTGATGACTAGTGAGGCTGAATATTTTTTCATGTATCTGTTGGCTGCTTGTATGTCTTCTTTTGAGAAGTGTCGATTCAAATCTTTTTCCTACTTTGTAATGGGGCTGTCTGTTTTTTTCTTTTCAGTATGTTTGAGTTTCTTGTTGATCCTAGATGTTAGACCTTTGTCAGACATAGTTGGCAAGTATTTGTTCCCAATCTGTGGGCTGTCTCCCTGCTCTCTTGATAGTTTCTTTGGCTTTGCAGAAACTTGTCAGTTTGATGAGGTCTCACTTGTCTATCTTATCTCTTATGGCATGGGCACTTTGGGTTTTGATCAGAAATTGTTTGCCAGTTCCAATTTCCATAACAGTGTCTCTCGCATTTTCTAAGGCTCTTATAGTTTGAGGTTTTATGTTTAGGTCTTTGATTCATTTAGAGTTGATTTTTGTGAATGGTGATAGGTAGGAGTCTTGTTTTAATCTTCTGCAAATAGTTAGCCAATTTTCCCAGCACCATTTACTGAATAGGTTCTCCTCCCCAAGTGGTTGATGGAGGCTTTGTTGAAGATGAGTTGGTTGAGAAATTGAGGATTAGCTTCCAGAATCTCTATCCTGTTCCACTGGTCTATATGCCTGTCTTGTATCAATACCAGGTTATTTTGATTATTGTAGCCTTATAATGAAGTTTAAAGTGATACCTCCCATTTTTGTGTTTGTTTTTGCTGAGGATTGTTTTGCTATTTGTGGTCGTTTATGTTTCCATATGAATTCCTGTATTGTCATTTCCAGATCTGAGAAGAATGATGCAGATTATTTAATGGGTATTGAGTTAAATCTGTAGATTGGCTTGAGTAATATGGACATCCTAACAAAGTCGATTTTTCCAAATCATGAGCATGGATTATTTTTTCATTTCTTTGTGTCATCTTTGATGTCTTTAAGCAGTGTTCTAGTTTTCATTGTAAAGGTCTTTCACTTCTCTGGTTAAGAAGATGCCAAAGTATTTCTTTTGTGTGTGTGTGGCTATTGGGAATGGAATTGTGTTTGTCATTTGGGTTTCTGTTTGCTTATTGTTGGTGTATAGGAATGTGACTGTCTTTTGGACATTTATTTTTATTCCTTAAGACTTTGCCAAAGCACTTTATCAAGGTATAGGATCATGTCATCTGCAAAGAGGGATAACTTAACTTCCTCTTTTCCTACTTGAATACCTCTGATTTCCTTCTCTTGTCTGATTGCTCTAGCTAGGAGTTCTAATACTATGTTGAATAGGAGGGGTGAGAGCGGGCATCCTTGTCTTGTTCCAGTTTTCAGGAAAATGGTTCCAGTTTCTGTCTATTTAGCAGTATGTTTGTTATGAGCTTCTCCTGGATGGCTCTTTACTATTTTGAGGTATAACATCTATGCCTAGATGTTCAAGGGTTTTTATCAAGAAGGAATGTTGGATTTTATTGAAAGCTTTTTCTGCATCTAATGATATAATCATGTGAGTTTTTTTTTTTTTAATCTGTTGATGTTTTTCATTACATGTATGGTCTTACAGAAGTTGAACCAGCCCTGCATCCTGGAGATGAAACCTATTTGGTCATGGTGGATGATTTTGAGATGTGTTGTTGGATTCGGTTTGCCAGAATCTTCTTGAGAATTTTAACATCTATGTTCATCAAGGATATTGTCCTGTAGTTTTCTTTCTTTGTTGGAACTGTACCCAGTTTGCATATCAATGTGATGTTAGCTTCATAAAATGATTTGGGGAGAGTTCCATTTTTCTCAATTGTCTGAAATACTTTCAATAGGATTGGCATCAGCTCCTCCTTTATATATTTTGTAGAATTCTGCTGGGAAGTCATTTGATCCAGGGTTTTTGGTTTTTTTTTTTTTTTTGGTAGGTAGTTTTCTTATGACATAGTTGATTTTCTGGGTTATTATTGGTCTTTTTAGGGTTTCATTTTCTTCATGTTTCAACCTAGGGAGGTTGTGTGATGTCAGAAAGTCCTCCATTTCATTTAACTTTTCAAGTTTGTTTCCATACAAGTATACATAGTAATCTCTAATAATCTTTTGGATTACTTCAGGATCAGTTGTGACTTGATCTTTTGCATTTCTGATTATGTTTATTTGGATGTTTTCTCTCTTTTTCTTGGTCATTCTGTATAGGGGTCCATCAATCTTATTTATCATTTCAAAGAACCAGCTTTTTGATTTGTTGATTTTTTTTGTATTATATTTTTGTCTTCTATGTTCCATATTTGGGCTTCTATTTTGGTGATGTAGATTCTTCTGCTGAAGTTACAGTTTTGGTACTTTTGCTTTTCCAGCTTCCTTAGGTGATTTTTTTCAGCTGTTACCTTGTGATGTTTCCATTTTCTTCCTGTGTGTTCATAGAGATATGAATTCCCCCTCTTGGTACTGTTTTCATGGCATCCCAGAGATTCTGGTAAGATGTTTCTTTGTTTTCAGGAATCTTTTAATTTCTGTTTTGATTTCTGTGTTGATCTAGGAGTTATTCAGCATCATGCTGTTTAATGTCCATATCTTTGTGGGTTTTAGGAGAACTTTGTTAGTGTTGATATTTATTTTTATTCCACTGTGGTCTGAGAAGGTGCATGTCAGTATTTCAATCTTATGAAATTTGTTTATGCCTGATTTATGGCCTAGGATGTGGTTAATCTTAGAGTACATTCCATAGGGTGATGAGTAGAATGTATATTTTGTGACTGTTGGGTGGAATGTTCTGTAGGTATCAATTAAGTCCATTTGGTCAAGTGTCATATTGAGGTTCCAAATATCCTTGTTGATTTTTTTGGCTTGATGATCCATCTAGGGTTATTAGTGGGGAATTTAAGCTATGATAGTGTCAGAGTCAATACCTTTTTATAGTTTATCTTAAAGCTGCTATGATAGTGTCAGAGTCAATACCTTTTTATAGTTTATCTTAAAGCTGCTTTATGAAAGTGGGTGCTCCTATGTTGGGTGCATATATGTTTAGGGTATATATTTCTTGTTGTTGAATTGAACCTTTTATCACTATATAGTGACTTTCTATATCTTTTAGAATTTTGATAGCTTAAAGCATATTTTGTCTCATATTAAGATCACAACTTCTGCTTTCTTTTGTGTTCCCTTCACCTGAAAATTTGAGACACTTGCTTTGAGTCTGCAAGTGTCCTTTCTGGTGACATGAGTCTCCTGGAGACAACATATTGTGGCATCATGATATTTTATCCAATTTTCTATTGTACATCTTTTCAGTGGTGCATTTACTCCATTCACATTCAGGCTAATTATTGAGAAGTGAGTTTATCCCCCTCATGAGGTTCTTACAGAGTTTGTTATTGCTGTTTGTTTATTTGTTTGTTGTCTTTCTTTTGATTTTGGGGTTGCTTTATGTGTGTTTTCAATCTTTTTCCTGTATTCTTGGGAAGGGTGTGCTCATTCATTTTTTTTCTTTCTTCTGTGTTTAATACTTTTTAAAGTGTTTCTTGTAGAGCTGGTGTGGAGGCAGTGTAAACTCTTAGGGATTGAATGTCTGGGAAGGATTTTAATCTTCATCGCTGATGAAACTTAGCTTAGCTGGGTAGGTAATTCTTGGTTGAAATTATTTATCTTTGAGAACTTTGAAGATTAAACTCTAGTCTCTCCTAGCCAGAAATGTTTCTGTAGAGAAGTCTGCTGCTATTCTCCTGACTCTAGGCAGATCCAATCTGGGTAG
Organism: Carlito syrichta; assembly: GCF_000164805.1. Lineage (NCBI taxonomy): Eukaryota > Metazoa > Chordata > Mammalia > Primates > Tarsiidae > Carlito > Carlito syrichta. Next base: position 223,517 of record NW_007258881.1, on the reverse strand, counting down.
GAGAGACAGGGTTGTATAGGCTGGGTCCTCTACACTGCTGTCCTGGACTTGCAATCACCACAGATGTTCCTCTGCTCTCCCACTGCACGCTAGTACTCGTCCTTCAACACTCCTGTCAAATCTTAGTATTTATTCATTGTCTTGGTCCTTTCTTGTGGGAGCAATGAATGCCAAGCATCTCTAGTTAGCCATCTTGCTGATGTCACTCAGTTATAATTTTAGAATGTCGAAGTTCAGAATGCAATAGCAATTCTCTATGATAGTTATCCATAAGCACACAGTTTTTATAATTTGTTTTTTCCTATTTTATGTTCATTCTGATTACATTAATTGATATGTAATTTTATGACTGTGGAATCTAATTTTAAAATGTGCATTTTGTATATCTTCTATAAAACAACACTTCTGTAGTAATTATTTTTTATTGTATTTTACAAAAGTATCAGCCTGTGATAGATTGGGGGAAACTGGTATTTCACTACACATTGAAGTGTAATTGTACTTCATCAAATGCTCATCATAATATTCTTATCTTTCATTTAATTCTCACAACAATGAAATGAAGTAGACATTATTCTTATTTTATTAAAGAGAAACTGAGGCTTGGTAAGTTTAATAACTTTCTGATTCTTATATAGACATAACATGGCAGAACTATGACTCCCAGTTAGATCTATCTGACTCCAAAGCATATACATTTGTCACTATACTGTATGATTCACTGACAATATAACAGATGGAATTTTATATTTTCCCTTTAGTTTCAGTCTAGTCTAATAGATTTCAAATGAGTTCAGGGAGAGTGGGGCTCCCTGGAAGCTTCGGAGCATTTGCAGAACAAAATACTCTCTGTTTAATAACATAAATCATGAGGAACATCAGCTCTTGCTAATAAAGTCTAGATATCTGCAATAATTAAATTGCTAAACTGAAACATGTCAAACATTCATAGAACAAAGTATTAATATACTACATTATAACACTGATTGGAAATATATGCAGTATTTTATTCAGTAAGTATCTATTTTATGCCTGCTAGACACTGGCGCTAAAAAGGTGTGAACAAGACAGAAATAGTGTTGGCTATGTTAGACCCCTCATTTTAAGAAAGGCAATAAATAAATAAGCAGTAAAAGGAAAGAGATTTCAGATAGTGTTAAGCATTATGAAGGTTGGTGTGATAGCATATCTGGGAAGCTACATTGGATTGAATGATCAGGGCCAGCTTCCTAAAGAATGTGAAGATCTGAGGAATGAGCATGCCCACCTGGGGACTAGCAAATGTAAAGGGACTGAAGAAGAAGCTGGTATGTGCGAGGGACAGAAAGAAGGTTTTGCAGATCTAATACAATCAGCATGATAGTAGAAGTGGGTGGAGAGGGATGAGTGGTGAGGGTTGAAGTTGGAGATATAAAGGTGCCAGATCCTGTTGGACTTTGCAAAACATTGAAGAGGATTTGAGTTTTGTTTTGTTTTTTTCTCTTTAACTTCAATGGAGAAGTATTGAAGGATTTTAAGCAGAGGAAAGATGCTTTTCCATTTTTATATTTTAGAGGATAACTCTGGCTGCTAAACAGAAATGGTTTGTAGAAGGGTAATGGTGGAAGCCACAAAGAGAACTGTTAATCTTGGATGAGTGTGTAAATATAGAAATGAAGACAGCCAAAAATAAAATCTTAATGTACTTTAACATTTAGAAAAAAGTCTACAAATGAGACACAGATCCTTAAAGTGTGACAAACAGTAGAGTAATGTGGTGCTTTGGAAAGACACAAGGAAAAACATTAAACAAGAGGTTACATTGTTTATAGGATTCTCCTTCCATGGTTTCAAGTGTAGGGGAAAATACCCATATTCCCTAATTAAACTTATTTTCTAATAATGAGCCATAAATAATGCCAGCAGTATGCAAGTAGCTAATACAGTAATTTTATTGTATCTGTACCCCTGCAGACATTCCCAAAGAAAAATTGCACAGGACAGTTAAATAAAAAAGGAATACTTTATTCAAAATTGTTGCAGCAGGGGTCAAAACTATTCTGATAGGCGAGAGAGATGAATTCAATTCAACTGAATAAAAGGCAGGAGACTTTATGTAAACGCTGGAGTGTGCTGGTGGATATGTCCTGGAGAATGTTACCAAAAAGGTAGGTCAACCAGATTAGGTCATCTGTGTTTGCTAATTGGCACTTAAGGAAGTTAGACTCCTAGCCTCCCATACAGAGAAGAGGGCCATCTGTGTTTGCTAATTGGCACTTATAGAATTTAGACTCCTACCTTCCACAGAAAGGGGAGATAAGGAAACTGTCTTTCTGAAGATTATATTTTAAAGAGATGGCTCCCAGGTCCTTGAGAAAAATATTCCTGGATTGTAAAACTGAAACAATGCTAGAGAAAGATTTAAATCTCAAAGAGAAAGAGGAAAGAACTTAAAATGGTAACTTTCCTAAAGCAAATGATCTAAAGAAAAAAGAAATAAAGGGCCTACAGTCAGGAAGAAAACTATCTAAAGTTTAATCAAGCTAAGAGTAACATTAAATCCATCCTGATCATCCTATATGTGTATAAAATCCTATTCAGAAGGACCTTGACATAAATGCACCCTCAAATTTTCTAGCAAAACACATAATAGGATATTTTATCTAAGTTTGCAAAGTCTAAACAATATGGATAAAATTTTGTGCTGAAGATAGCTAAAAGACTCTTAGCAAAGCAACACAACAAATACTGGTTTAAGCAGCTCGAATTTAGCCGGACCACTTAACTAAGAGCAGATGTACCTTTTAAATAATTAATCTCAGCCTTGGATAAAACTGTGAGGTAGGCAATATTTTTCTCCATTTCCATCTGTCTTGTTATTTCTGGTATTATAACAGCAACCAGTGGTAGTATAGACTGTAAAAGGAGTTAGGAAACAAGTTTTGTAGGAGGGAAGAAGAAAGATGTTGCAGTGCCCTCTGCTGGGAACTGTGGGTAAATTAACATGGATAGATGAAAATATGGATTTTTTTTGGAATGTCTACAAAAGAAGTTTCAGTCTAGGAATAACTAACTCCTTTATTTCCCTATATACAAAACCTCCAAATGTGCTAACAAATATCCAATGCAAATTCTTGAGAAGCAACATCAACGTTCATTTCATCCCTCCTCCCCTCACCCATCCTTGCGCCCATGTAGGCAGCCAGGGTACCTCAGAATAAAAACCTGTGTCTTGTACAGTAGTGGTCATAAAATCTTAACGCACCTACAGATCATCTGGAGATCTTGTTAAACTGCAGATTCATATTCACCGAATCTAGAATCCTAAATTTCTAAAATCTCTCAGGCGAAGCCTACACTACTTTTGGAATGACCTTCCAGAAATGTCCAGTCCTGGCACGCAGATAAGAAACGCTGTCTGCCAGGTTGGTAAAGGGGCTGGTTCCTACAGTCCTTAGGAGAGTCACTTTTTGGCACAGGAGAGGGTGAGGGGATCGGCAGACATTTGCTTTGGGTAAGGAAGGGTCTTCAGCACAGCATAAAGAGGGGATCCACTCCGAGGAGAGGGAAGCTCATATATGCAGGTCCCATTCGCCTTCCCAACATGCCATGCTCTGGAGCTCATGACTACGACAGACTCAGGCATAAGAAGAGTGTCAGATCACAGACCTGGGACAAGTTTAAGATTCTCTGCTCAGGCATCTCTAAAACCCAAGGAATTCTTCATCTGAGGGAGAAACTGGGTGGCTTTAAAGGTGAAGGAAACACGGGAGTAACTTTTCTGATTTGGAAAGACTTTTTTTAGGAAAGTATGTTAGATGAGAAGGGATGGTTAGCTGTTCTGGATATTTCCCTTCTGCCTCTGGGAGAGCTCACTTCAAAAGTAGGTAGAGGGAATTAGCAGTCCATGGAACGCGTTCAATGGATGGAATCTCCTGAGAGAAGTTTACGGGAAGGTAGGAGTTTTAGTGGCCAAGGTAATGTGTCTATTTTATTATCTGCCTCCATATCATACACACAGAAATTCAGTTGTTACAATTTAGATCAGACCTTACGTCCTATGATAAACTTTAGTGCTTTCCATGCAAAACTGAAAATAAGAACCCCTTCCAGGTTTAAAAAATAAAACAAACCTAATATTTGGAGTAAGGACTTTCCACTTTACTTCACAAACTACTTAAAGAAAATAACAGTTTTTGAATAATTAAACTGTGAATAAATATGTGCCACATGTATGTTGTACTCTTAATTTGTTTTTTATTGTATGGTGACTGTCCAAGATAGGCAGTGTAGCCAACCTACATTGAGCCTATCATGACCCAGAAGCTCTCTTAAACCTACTATGTATATAGTCTCAGTCAGTCTCAGAGAACACTACTATCTCCACATTATTCTGGTTAAGAAATAGGTTTAAAGAGTTTAAATATCTTGTCCAAGGTGGCAGAATACATAAGCGGGAAAACTCATACCAGAATACACGTAATCTGATTCTAGAATCTATGGAAACTGACAGTTGGAGGAACCAATATGATAAAACTACTAAGGAACAGGTGCCATTTGTAGATGTGGAAGGGCATAATAATTTCTCTCACCCATCATATGAGCATAAAGTGACACTCGTATAGCAAAAGACAGGTTAACAGGAGAAAAGCATAACACATTTCCTTAATCAAAGTTTTATGTGACACAGGAAACTTCAAAGTTAAAGAACTGAAGATCCAACCCATTTTTATGTTTAGAGTTAATGGAGAATGAACAGCTGTGTAGAAATGTAATTGGACAAAAGAGGTATGATCTATTAGTAATGGGTTGGGAGGAGGGGTGGCAGCATGGCCTGTTTGTTCATACTCTTCTTGGCCACTCTCTGTAGTATTTCTTCCTCCCATGTATAGTGCAAGACCATTTCTGGAATTAGGGTCTTATTTTGATCTACAATCAAGCCAAGGTAAGTAAGAATATTTCATTATGGCCAGCTCTTACTCAGAAAGGTAGAGTAAGGTTAGAATAATATTTCTAGTTTCTGTAATTTGCCTTGGGGAAGAGGAATTCTAGTACCTGTAGCCTGACTTAGGGGACAGAAGGGAGCAGGAGAACCTGAAAGAGAAACTTCGCTTCTGAGGTCCTTCCAGTGTTTTTTGCAGTTCAAAGTACTCAGCATGCCAAAGTGTCAAACTTTGGGGTATCATTTTGTCAGTCTCAACAAATTCAATCACACTTGCATCTAAGTCCAAAACTCTGCTCCCCGTTTTTCCTGGGCTGGCTAAGTACACTCAGGTCAAAAGCATCTATGAATTAGACCTGGAACAATACCATCAAAAAGACTAAATAATTAAATAGGATAAAATGCAAAAGTAAGTAAATACTATTTTCACCTATTAAGTTAGCAAATATTTGAGAAAAAAGATAATATTTGGGAAAATTAAGAATAAGTGACATTAGCAACATGGTGGAATAAGAAGTCCTGGACACTACTCCTCCCAAACACAGCTATTTAGTGACAATTCATGGAAAATTCCCTTTTTGAGAAATCAGAAACAAGTTGAATGGCTCCTTCACTTTGGGAGAATGCAAAACCACACTCACCAAAACCTGTAGGGAAATTCAGAACCGACTATAACCAGAAACTCTGCTCAGGGTTCAATGATATTGCATCAGGAGGAACCTTAGCCTCCAGCTTCACTCAGGGAAGAGAAGGTGTTGATTTGTGCATAGTGCTTCATCTTTTTTTGATGTGTGTCACCAGAGAACTGACTTCTGTCTTGGCATACTTGGAGCTCTGAAGTTTCCAGCATCATCAAGCTACCTGGAGAGAACAGAGATGATGACTTGGACTGATAGATACCACTGATTCTTCCTCCTGATCAGTACAGAGAAAGCAGATGAAAAATTCCCTGTCAGCTTCCCTTTGGGGAGGACAAGAGTTAATCCATGTATCCAGGACCCAATCTTCTCTGATGTTGCCCAAAAAATAAGTATCTGCCTCGTCAGTCCCAGAGCTCTGACCAGTCCAGCACATATTAGCCACCTGGGAAAAAAATGAAAGTGGCAGCTTGGCCTAATAGACATTATAGCTCCTCTGCCCATCCTAGCTTGGCAAAGAGTGAGTGGAGAAAAACCACAGTAGCCTTCTTTTTCCTGGAGATAAAAAGAGTTGGTAGAAAGCCCAGAATCTGTGGCTGGGTTCATTGTTAGGGGTCTTCTCCTATACAAAGACAGACTGTGAAGACTAGGAGAGCTACCTTCTTTGTCTAATATGTAGACAGACACCAGCACAGACAATCAAGAAAAATAAACCAGGCAAAGATGTTTTGTAGAAAGAAAAAGATATATTTTCAGAAACTATCCCTAGTGAAACAGAGTTACATGATTTACCTGAGACAATTCAAATTAAATATCATAAAGATGCTCACAAAGATCAAGAAAACAATGAATGAGTAAAGTGAAAAAAATTCAATTAATATTTTAAAAATATAAAAAAGCTACAAACAAATTATGGAGCTGAAAAACACAACAATAACCAAATTGGAAAATTAATAAAGAAGTTCAAGATCAGACTAAATCCAGAAAAAGAAAGGATCACTGAACTTGAAGAGAGGTCACTGAAAATAATTTAGTCAGGGGTGGGAAAAAAAAGAAGAATGACAAGGATAGAAGAAAGCTTAAGGGAACTACAGGAGCCACGAGACAGAATAACATAACATTGTCAGAGTTCCAGAAGGAGAAGACAGAAAGGACCAGAAAGCTTATTCAGAGAAATAATGAAATGATGACTGAAAAGTTATGGAATCGAGGGAAGAAAATGGAGAAATGAAGGAGCCATAAAGATGCTCCCAGAACCCCCCCCCACAAAAGAATTAGGGAGTTAATCACTACTAGACCCGTGTTACAAAAAAAACTAGAGTGAGTTATTCAAGTTGAAACTGAAGGACACTAAAGAGCCACACAATGGCATATGAAAGTAAGAAACTCATTGGCAAGGGTAAATATATAGGCAAATACAGAATGCCGTACAGGTGGTAAACAAGTTATTTTTTAATTCGAATATAAAAGTTAAAAGAGCTGGGTGTGGTGACTCACAACTATAATCCTATCATTTTAGGAAGCCAAGGCCAGAGAACTGCTTGAGCCCAGGAGTTCAAGACTACCATAAGCACCAGAGTGAGACCTCATCTCTACAAAATTAAAAATTAAAAAATAGCCGGGCTTGGTGGCTCAGCCTGTAATCCCGCGCCTTTGGGAGGCTGAGGTGAGTGGATTGCCTGAGCCCGCGGGTTCGAGACCCGCCTGGGCAGGGGGGACCTCATCTCTACAATAAATCAAAAATCGACTGCACGTGGTAGCACATGCCTGTAGTTCCAGCTACTCGGAAGGCTGAGGCGGAAGGATCGCCGGAGCCCAGCAGGTCAAGGTTGCGGTGGCTGGGAGCGGCCACTGCACTCCAGTCTGGGTGACAGAGTGAGACTCCAACTCAAAAAAAAAAAAAAAAAGTTAAAAAAAAAATATGCTAAAAGGTACACAATATGAATAGATGTAAATTGTGACAATAGCTTAAAAAAGGAAATTCTGCAACGTGGAACAACATTGATAAATCAGGAAAACCGAACAATTATAATACTATAAGAAAGGGATTGGCAGTAGCAGGAAATTGTCAGGGGAGGAAGGGGCAGACCTCAAGAACAAGGATACCTGCGGAATCAACATTTGTATACCTAACCCTGAATTGTACCCCACATGTTTATAAAAAAAAAAGGGGGGGAAACCTTATGCCAAATGAAATAAGCCAATCAATGGAATGCAAAAAGACAAATGCTGCATTATTGCACTTATGTGAGTTATCTAACCTAGTCAAATTTACATAATCAAAGCATGTAATGGTGGTTGCTAGGGCATGAGGGAAAAGGGAAGAGAGCCTTACTAGCCAATATATAACATATTACCAATGTATAATATATTGTACTGAAACATTTATAACGAAGGCAATCTTGGGTTTTTAACACAATAAAATACATAGAAAAGAAATTGGCACTGTCATAAATAATTGGCATGAGAGTACATCAACACATTATTTTTGGATGCAGTGCAATGTGCCACATTCTCTTTCCCCCTACAATGGCAGACAGCAACCTTCCCCTTGGTACCTTCTGTGTGTTCCTGGATCCTGTAGTGAAGTAGTGGAACCTCTAGTTAAACCTCAATGGACATGAAGCATAAAGTGAAAAACATTTGAAATTTGGGGATTATCAGTTGTTGCTGGATTCAACCATTGAAGTGCTTCTTGCCGGGCACAGTGGCTCAGCCTGTAATCCCAGCATTTTGCGAGACCAAGGTGAGAGGATTGCCTGAGCTTGGGGGTTTGAGACCAGTCTGGGCAACTTGGTGAGACCTCGTCTCTACAATAAATCACAAAAAACAAACAAACAAACAAAAAACTATCTGGGCATGATGGTGTGTGTCTATGGTTCCAGCTACTCGGACAGCACTCCAACCTGGGTGACAAGAGTGAGACTCTAACTCAAAAAAGAAAAAGAAAAAGAAATGCTTCTATTGCTTGTTTATCTATGAGATAAACATCTCAACCAAGGAAACATCTATTTCTCATTGTCTGATAATATCTGAAGTGTTCTTAAAATCTGTGAAAAAAAATTTAGCACTTTTTTATATTGATGACATTTTCACAATACCTGCAATGTGAAAAAAATGTCTAAATTTAGCATGACTCTCAGCTCTAAGAAACCACAGAGTTGCAGCATAATTTAGTCTGTCCTTACTGATAAAAGGAGTTTTTAGGTCAGTATTAAGTATTATTCTGATTATAAAAGTGGTTAAATATTTAATTTTGCAAATTTAATTGTGTTTAGTTAGCAAACATCAGAAGATCACTGAGCATATAGTATATATGCTATACACTGTTTTAGGCTATGATGAATATATAGTTAAATAAACCTGATTCCAATCCTCAAAAATCCAATGGAAGATACAGATTTGTATTCTCTAATATAATCTGGTATAGTCTCAGTCTCCTGGTATTTACACCTTTGTGTAATATCTTCCCCTTGACATCCTGTTACAGGTTCTCTCTCTCTCTCTCTCTCTTTCTCTCTCTCTCTCTCTCTCTCTCTCTCTCTTTCTCTCTCTCTATCTCTCTGTGTGTGATCCCTAAGGCTGCCATAAAAAAATTACCACAAACTATGTGGCTTAAAACAAGAAAATTTTATTGCCTCACAGTTTTGGAGGCTAGAAGTTGGAAATCTAGTCTTCTAGGTATAGAAATAATCATGCTTCTCCAAGGAACCAGGGCTTTGGGTTGTCACCTGCCATTCTTGACTTTCCTTGGTTTATACCTGCCTTACCCCAACTTCTGCCTTAATCGTCACATGAAATTATTCCTTCTGTGTCTGTGTCAGTGTCCAAGTTTCTCTCTTCTTTTAAGGACAATAGTCATATTGAATTAGGCTTCATCCCATACCAATATGAGCTCATCTTAACGAATTATATCTGAAATGGCATCAGTCCTGAATAGAATCATATTTTAAGGTACTATGGGGTGAAATTTTAAGATAAGATATCTTTTTGGTATAGAAAATTCAACCTATAACATCCTAGGGGGCCTCACTCTGGGAGAAGCAAGCTTCTATATTTTGACTAGCACTACATGGACAAGAAATTGATTCCTTTGGCACCTTAAGCTGCCAGCTTTCATGTGAGATGACTTCAGCCCTGGCCAGCATCTTGATTGAAGCTTTCTTAGAAGCTTTGAGTCAGAACATCCAACTGAGTTATACCCATATTCCTGATCTACACAGCCTATGATATAGTAAACAATCATCGTGTTACACTGCCAACTTAGGGTAATTTGTTAAACAGCAATGACAAGGCAATACATCAATAAAAAATAAGTCAAGTATGGAGTATGGTTAGGAGAGGATTAAATGTATACAATATGGAACCGGTTTGATAGAATTAGAATAGTATTATTATTAATAAAGTACATTTCTCATAAGTAGCATATCTGGTGTTAAACAATTTACCCAGAAATCTGGAAGGTGATGGTTTGAATACCATCATAAAAGCATTTTCTGAAAAGTGGCTAATATTAAAGAGTTCTACATGGGTATTTAGGGGCATAAAATGATTTTTTAATTTTCATTGGTGGTTTGAACAAGGTATTAAACTATATCATTTCTTTTTACATTTTACCCAAATTCTATTTACATTTTGTAGAGATGTTTACCTCTTACCAACCCTTGGATGGTTTTTAGTTTTTTTGTTTGTTTGTTTGTTTGTTTTTTTAATTGGAGTCTAACTCTGTCATCAGGCTGGAGTGCAGGGGTTGATGGTTTTATATAATAACACCTGTATGAAACTGAAAATTTGTGGGTCATTCATATTACTATACTTATTCTTCCCAAAATGATCTTTGAACAAATCACTGGCCTAGACTGCTGTTTCTATGCCCAAAGAGGAATTTCCAGAAATATCTTACAGGGGACTTTTGCATAGATATTGTCCTCACATTATTTTACAATTATCTCTACCAAAAATAGGAAAAAACAAAACTAAAAGTGGATAAAGAATTTGTATTAAATATTCAAGAGAAATATGATAATTTTACATAAACACTTCATACTCTAAGAAATTATGAACAACTTAGACACTGATAAAATAATTCTTACTACAGATAAAATTAAAATGATAATACATGATAGAGATATTTTTAAAAATAAACTGGCAGCACCCAGCAGAGGGATGGAAGGTAACAAAGATTAAAGAATGTAAAATTATGTTAGAAATAGTAGGATGTAAAATTCATCCTGCCTACCAAGTAAAAGCAATTAAAAAGATAATTGTTAAGGAAGAGGGACTAAGTAGATCTGATGTGTATAAAATTGCTATTCCTGATGACTAGACCACATTTTTTTAAAAGTTAAGCGTTAACAGAAGAAAACTTTAATGAAATAACAGGACAACCAAATTTGAGCAATCCAGGAAGAAAGCATATCTAGGAGCTTCTTATTTTCAGTATACAGAAAGAGTATGTTGCTTACAATGGAAAACATCAGCCGGGCTCGGTGCCTCAGCCTGTAATCCTGCACCTTGGGAGGCTGAGGTGAGTGGATTGCCTGAGCCCGTGGGTTCGAGACCCGCCTGGGCAACTTGGTGAGACCTCATCTCTACAATAAATCATGGTAGCGTGTGCCTGTAGTTCCAGCTACTTGGAAGGTTGAGGCTTTAGGATCGCCGGAGCCCAGCAGGTGGAGGCTGCGGTGGCCAGGAGCGGCCACTGCACTCCAGTCTGGGCGACAGAGTGAGACTCAGACTCAAAAACAAAAAAAACAAAAACAAACAAACAAACAAACAAAAAACAATGGAAAACATCAGCATCATCTCAATCTCTACCACAGACAGATCAATGACTGGAAATAAAAGAGCAATGTCTATAGTGTGTAAGGAAAACTAAGCCAAGTTCTTATACCCACCCATTCCTCAGGCAAATGTAAAATCAAAACTCAATGTAAGAAACTTATTGAATACAACATAACTAAAAGCACAGGACACAGCATTTTTCATTTGCTGTATTGGTTTTCATAAAGTAAACAACACATCTATACAGGGAAACTCAAGATCAACCATTTGCGGGACAAAATTCTACATTAACATGCATCTCCATGTCAGTGAAGAAACAAGGAAGCCACATGTGTGATCAGTACCTAACGATGAAAATGCAGTCATTGCAGCAGCAAGGAAGAGGAGATTTCTTTGGAGCTGCAAATAATTGCTTTTGAATCATACTTTGAGGATGAATGTTTTTCCATACATTTAGGTAAGGATTCAGCAAACCTTTTTTTGTAAAAATATAGAGGGTGGGTATTTGAGACTTTGTGGGCCATGTAGACTTTGCTACAACTACTCAAGTCTGCTGTCATAGCACAAAGCAGTCACAGACAACATATAAAAAAAAAAATGGAAGCGACTGTGTGCCAATAAAACTTTATCAGTAAAAGAAAAAAAAAAGAATACAACATAAACAGACTCTTACTGCCAATAAACTATTTGATGAAGAAATCCAATGAACCAATGGATAATTGAAGGTATGTATCTTAGGAGAAGAACACTAGATTCTCTGTTAGGACTACTGATTATCCTTGATATTGAAGTTTAAACTAAATAGTACATAACTAATATTGCACTGTCTTGATGAGTATAGAACTAACGCCAACCCACAACTGAAATGATCATTAATTTTAGAAATAATGTAAGAAGAAGAGATTTAAATGTGGCTAAGTTCTTCTTCTGACAAAGGTAGCAATTCACTTGATAATCTTTTTTGCTCAGCCAAAAAAACAAGATTATACATTAAGTTATAAAAGCTACCACTAAAAGACCTTATTAAAGATACAGAACTTTTTAAATTTCCAAAAGGAAGATGTGAACTTACAAACTACATACATGAAGAAAACAGGGGTCAGATCAAATAAAAAGATAATATGCACAAATACACACACTCTCTCATGCATAATGAGGTGCTAAAATTATGGATAACCTGTCACACCAACAAAACTAAATGAAATAAAATCATATATTAGTTGAAATTGATGCTTGTAAAATGCATATAAGCAAAATGGCTAAAGATATTGAAAACACAATTATAGTCAAGGATATATTTGAAACATAAAGGAAAAAACTACAGATAAATAAATAGTTTAAAGTAATATGACAACCATATGTAGCATGTATTAATGCATTTATTAATATTTCCTTCATATCTTGCTTTTTAAAAACGAACAAATAAAATTTACAGACACAACTAATGGTGTCTTTCCCTTTACTTTCTCTCAGAGATAACGGCTAATCTGAATTGATACATATTATTTGCATGTGAGCTTTCTATGCATTTACTATAAATATTTATTGCTAAATGGCAGAATTGTTTCACGCAACTTCTTTTTAACCATACAAGGTTTTCAAAACTCAAGCCTCTTGGCCACTTGTTTTAGGATTTTTTGTTATTTTTTATTTTTTGCTCCAGACAAATTATCTTCTCTTCACCACCACCTGCAAAGCCACAACCATCCACACAATATCAACTGGAGTTTATCACCTCCCCTTTTTTTCCTGAAGGCTCAACTTGCACTTTACATTTGTTGTTGCTCAGTTTGTATTACACATTTGTATTTTATAGTTAACGTTTCTTACATAACCCTACTAACAAATAATGTGGAATGTAATTTAGTAGATGCTCTACAAATCTTAACTGAAAGATTCAATTGGAGTAATCTCATAATTAGAAGATCATATTGCTTTATACTTTGAGAATCTGACTTCCAGTCTTGCATTATCCCCATCCTCAAACTCTGTATCTGATAAAACAAAAATGATCAAAGAACTGTGCTATTCTAAAACCAAACACAATTCTCAGGTTATAAAAGTGAGTTTTCACAATGTTCATCCCCATTTTAGTGGATGTATTCTAGACACATGCTAAGAAACCAACAGGAAGTTGGCATACTGATTGACCATAATTTATACAAATTTGTTTCTGTGGAGACTTTTGTGGTAAGTATTTCCTGCTCAACGGACCTAATTTTGTTTGCAGTGGAAATTTCTGAGCCTTGAAGACAAAAAATTTTTTTCATCATAATGTTTAAATGTTCTGAATATAGGTATAATCTATTATGAAGCAACCTATAGAAAGTATATTTATTATTTCAAAGAATCTTATTTGAAGTCTTGTATAAATCATGAATTTTTTGCTCTATGATTTGCTTATATTTATAATTGTAAATGTAAGTTCAGTTATAATGCCGGGTCTCTCTCTCTCTCACACACACACACACACACACACACACACACACACACACACACACACACATACATACACACCCCACCACCACTACCACCACCACCACCCACACATACACACACACACACACAATCTTTCTTTGCAGATAAATATAGCTATTAGCCTGCATTAAATGTGGAAAATTTATTAGGAGGTGTTATGGACTGAATTATGTCCCACCCCTTGGAATTTATATCTTAAATCCTAACCCACAGTGTTTCAGAATGTGTCTATATCGGAGATAGGGTCTTAAATAGGAATTAAGTTAGGTGTGATAGGCTGAGGCCTAATCCAATATGACTGGCATCCTTATAAGCAGAGAATATCTGGGCACTGACACGTACAGAGGGAAGACCAGGTAAAGACAAAGAAAGATGGCCACCTACAAGCCAAGGAAGGTGACCTCAAAAGAAACCAACACCCTGTTCTTAGATTTCTAGCATCTAGAACTCTGAGAAAAATTAATTTTTATTTTTTTTAAGTCACCTGGTCTGTGGCATTTAATTACAGCAGCCCTGGCAACCTAATACAAGAGGCATTCTGTATCTACTCCCCAGTGCAATTTACTCAGTGCTTCAGCACAGGATAAACCCAACAAGTTCATCACCTATTCATTCTTTCTTCAATATACATTCATGTAATCATTTTCAGGTATTAGAAAGCTGTGACTGCTAGAAGGAAAATTTTCATTTCATAGCAAAAACGATACTAGCACATCACAAATACATTCTGAACTTGTTTTATGTGCAAAATCTGTGGGAACACAGAAGGCATGCCATGTATCCAGTTTTATAGAACACTGAAGAACTGAGACTTGAACAATATAAAGCTTAAGTGGTTCAGCTGTTCTCTAATGAGTGAGAAGCTGAAGCAAAGAGACAAGTCATAACCAAATGATGAGTTTCTTCTATGGATGGAACTTTTGTCTTAATACTCTAAAACCACATCAAATCTTCTTAATAGATAAAAATGCTCTTAGTGAGAGTTCCGGTAAGATGGCGACAGCACAGGTGTGACCGTGAGATTCTCCAAAAGTGAGTTCTCTTAAAGACTCTTGCTTTCCTTCCCCCACTCCCCCGCCCACCACCAGCCACAGCGGTCCGAGGCCTGGAGACCCTCGGTCCCATGCACCGCCGGCTCCTGTGGCCCCTCTGCCACTGCTGCTCCATCTACCCCAGGCAGCCCCAGGCCCTGGCTGCATGGAGCTCCCAGCTCCCTCCTTGGCTACACCATCTCACCTGGCCCCAAGCCGCGCACCACCTGTGGAGGCCCTCGGATACGGCCTTGTGGACATCTGGGTTCCCTTGCTGGCTACACTGATCTGCCGGGCATTCAGCTGCTGCCACTCCCTCCCTGGCTGGGCGCCCAGCCCAGTCTCAGGCGTGGCAGCCCATGGAGGCCCTCCACACCTGCCCTTCAGAACTACAGGCTCCATTCCTTCCTGGGGTGCCCCACCAGGCCGACAGCCACTGCTGCCCACGCAGGCCCCCAGCACCTGTGCCTTGGAACTCTGCGCCCCTGCCCAGGCTGAAGCACCCAAAGCCACGGCCAGTGCTCGCCCCTCGGAGATCCAGGTCCCCACCCAACCCCATCTCAAGCTGCCATTGCCCAGGGAGGCTCTAGATGCCCGCCCCTCAGAGATGCCAGCTCCATTCCTGGATGAAGTGCTCTGCACAGAGCCGAAGGCAGCTGCCGCTGCCCACCACCCACCCTTTGGAGCTGCGGGTCCCTGCTCTGGCTGAGGTGCCCAACCCCAACTCAAGCCACTGTTCCCCAAGGTGGCCGTGGTGCCTGTCCCTCAGAGCTGTGGACTCCATCCCTTCCTGGGGCACCCCACCAGGCCCAAAGGAACTCTGCACCCCCACCCAGGTTGAAATACCCACCTCCGCCTTGAGCCACCACCCCGCAGAGGCCCCCAGTGCCCATGCCTCCACTGCCCAGGGAGGTCCAAGGCTCCTTCCCAGTGGAGCTCTGGACTCCCTTGGTGGCCACACCACCCTGCCTCCTAGCCACCCTGACCACTACGCTGACCAGCAACCCCCAGCATCTTGCACTCCACTTCCTCCAACTTGCCCCCTGACTGCAGTGGGACCAGAGAACAGCTGGAGCCCTGTGACCAGGCAGAAACTGTCAGTGACTCACCCACCCAGCTCTGCCTAACCTCCAACTTGGGATCTAAGACCTCATGGTTGTGTAAGGGAGCAGTACATGTTAAGGAGATTGTCTGTATTGTCTTGTGTGTCTGTATGATTATATGTCCCAGTTTGTTTGTTGTTGTTGTTTGTTTGTTTGATTGTCTGTTTTTATTTTTGTTTTCTCTTACTCTTATATGTCTTCAGATCTATTTTCATTTATTAATGGGTACCTCTGTTTGTTCTCCCTTTTACTCTCCTGTTTCCACCTTCCACTTCCCCCTCTCCCTGTTCCATTTCTTTCCCTTTTCTTACATCATTTTACTTCCTGGAAGCAAGCCAATACACCCACTTCATGAACAGATTACAAGGCAGTGGAAAGCAGGATCCAATGTATCCATACACCTATCAGTGGATATTGAGATCTGCAGATAAATTTTGAATTATAGATCCCCCCTCAAATAAATCTCAAAGCTGCAAAAGGTATAACCCTCAACCTACAGTCCAGCCTCAGAATCGAACAAAGCCAGAAGAGTCACATAAGGAAGAACAGGAGATTGAGCAAACAGAAGCAAAAAACAACCTTGCCAGCCCTGAACAACAGATTTAAAGACAGAGGGAGAAAAAATAAAAAGGAAAAAGTGGGGAGGCAAATCTACACAAAATGAAGAAAAACCAAAAGAAGAATATAGATCTCACACAGACCCCTGGGAGATCAGATATTGAGAAAAGAGACTTCAGCATGCAAACAATGAAGAGCCCCCAGAATGACTAGTCACATACTACAAACCCAGACATCAAGACTTTAATAGAGAGAATAAAAAGAATTGAGGAAAGAAGACAAGAGGAAAATGGGAAGGAGTTGATAAATGAGAAAACAGCAGTAAAGAATACTGTGACTGAAATAAACAACAAACCAATAAGCATGGAAAGCAGACTTAGCCAAGCAGAAAACAGAATCTCAGAACTTGAAGACCAAAATATAGAACTAAACCAAACTGTCAAAAACATAGAAAAGAAGCTTTAAAAGATGGAACAAACTCTTCAAGAGATGAGCAATTACTTCAAGAGAATGAACCTAAGAGTAACTGGCCTTCCTGAGGCAGAAAGAGAGACAGAGACCACCCTGGAACAAACATTCCATGGAATTATTCAAGAAAACTTCCCTCACCTCATTAATGATGTGAAAATTCAAACACAAGAAATTCAGAGAACCCCAGCAAGACAGCAAATGAGAAGACCAACTCTTAGGCACATAATAATCTGCCTGAACAAAGTAAGTATAAAAGAAAAAATCCTAAAAGCAGCAAGAGAAAAAGGTCAGACTACCTACCAGGGAAGACCAATCAGAATAGCAGAAGATTTATCTACTGAAACACTTCAGGTTAGGAGAGCTTGGAGTCTAATATTCAAAGTTCTCAGAGATAAACAATTTCAACCAAGAATAACCTACCCAGCCAAGTTAAGCTTCATCAGTGAGGGAGAATTACAATCTTTCCCAGACATCCAATCCCTAAAAACTTATGCTCCCTCCAGACCAACCCTACAAGAAACTCTTAAGAAAGTATGAAATACAGCAGAAAAGGGGGAAAGAGCAGCAATGTTCTTCACAAGAGTGCAGGAAAAAGATTGAAACACACATGAACCAACCCAAAAAAACAAAAGAAAGACAATAAACAAATACCACAACAACTCTGTAAGAACATCATGACAAAAATAAACCCTCAGATTTCAGTAGTTAGCCCGTATGTGAATGGACTAAATACACCACTGAAAAGACACAGAATGGTAAAATGGATAAAATATCATGAGGCAACAATATGTTGTCTCCAAGAGACTCATCTCACCAGAAAGGACACTCACAGACTCAAAGTAAGAGGATGGGAAACAAATTTTCAGGTGAATGGAGCACAAAAGAAAGCTGAAGTTGCAATCTTAATCTCAGACAAAATACTGTTTAAGCTATCAAAAATCAAAAAAGATGAAGAAAGTCACTAAATAATGATAAAAGTTTCAATCCATCAATAAGAAATATTCATCCTATACATATATGCACCTAATATAGGAGCACCAATGTTCATAACGCAGTTTCTAGACAAACTTAAAAAAGAGATTGACTCTAATGCCATCATAGCAGGGGACTTCAATACCCCACTCACAACCCTGGACAGATCGTCAAGACAAAAAATCAGCAAATACATCCAGAAACTCAATGAGACTCTTGAACAAATGGACTTAATTAATACTTACAGAACACTCCACCCAAAGACCACAGAATACGCATTCTACTCACCACCACATGGAATGTACTCCAAGATCGACCACATCATTGGTCATAAATCAAACATAAATAAATTCCATAAGATTAAAATCTTGTCATGCACCTTTTCAGAGCACAGTGGAATACAAATAAATATCAACACTAACAAAATTTCCCCCAAACCTGCAAAGACATGGTCACTAAACAGCACGATGCTGAACAACAGCTGTATCAACACTGAAATCAAAGAAGAAATTGAAATATTCTTGGAAACAAATGAAAATGAAGAAAAATCTTACCAAAACCTCTGGGATGGCATGAAATCAGTTTTAGGAGGAGAATTTATATCTCTACAAGCACACATCAAGAAAATGGAAAGATCACAAGTGGAGAGCCTAACAAACCACTTAAGGAAGCTGGAAAGAGAAGACCACCAAAACCCCAACTGTAGCAGAAGAATCCAAATCACAAAAATAAGAGCACAAATACAGGACATAGAAGACAAAAATATCATAGAAAATATCAACAAAACAAAAAGCTTGTTCTTTGAAAGAATTAACAAGATTGATGGGCCTCTAGCCAGAATGACCAAGAAAAAGAGAGAAAAGGCCCAAATAAACACAATCAGAAATACAAAAGATCAAATCACAACTCACCCCGAAGAAGTACAAAAGATTATTAGAGATTACTATGTACACCTATATGGAAATAAACTTGATAACCTGGACGAAATGTAAGACTTTCTGACATCACACAACCTACCCAAGTTGAAACAAGAAGACATCGAGACACTGAATAGACCAATAACAATGCAGGAAATTGATTCTGTCATACAAAAACTACCTACAAAAAAAAAAGCCCTGGGCCAGATGGCTTTCCAGCAGAATTTTACAAAACATACAAGGAAGAGCTGATACCAATCCTATTGAAAGTGTTCCAGGCAATTGAGAAAGATTGAATTCTCCCCAAATCATTTTACAAAACTAACATTACACTGATACCCAAACCAGGTAAAGATGCAACAAAGAAAGAGAACTACACGCCAATATCCCTTATGAACATAGATGCAAAAATCCTCAACAAAATTCTAGCAAATCAGATCCAAAAGCACTTCTCAAAAATCATCCACCATGACCAAGTAGGCTTCATCCCTAGGATGCAGGGCTGGTTCAACATTCACAAGACCATAAATGTAATTAAATACATCAACAGATGTAAAAACAGGAACCACGTGATAATCTCATTAGATGCAGAAAAAGCTTTTGATAAAATTCAGCATCCCTTCTTGATAAAAATTCTCAAACACCAAGGCATAGAAGGAACAAATCGCAAAATAGTAAGTGCCATCTATGACAAACCCACAGCTAACATATTGCTAAATGAACAGAAACTAGAAACATTTCCCCTGAAAACTGGAACAAGACAAGGCTGCCCACTCTCACCCCTCTTGTTCAATATTGTGTTGGAAGTCCTAGCCCAGGCAATTAGACAAGAGAAGAAAATCAGGGGTATCCAAATAGGAAAAGAGGAAGTCAAGTTTATCCCTCTTTGCTGATGATATGATCCTATACCTTGAAAATCCAGGAGAATCTATCAAAAACCTGCTGACACTGATAAAGGACTTTGGCAAAGTCTCAGAGTACAAAATAAATGTGCAAAAGTCAGTTGCATTTCTATATAACAACAACAAGCAGGCAGAGACCCAAATAAAAAGCACAATCCCATTCACAATAACCACACACAAAAAAAGAAATACCTGGGCATCTTTCTAACCAGAGAAGTGAAAGACCTTTACAATGAGAATTACAAAACACTGCTAAAAGAAATCCAAGAAGACACAAACAAATGGAAAAATATACCATGCTCCTGGATAGGAAGAATCAACATTGTTAAGATGTCCATCCTACTAAAGGCAATCTACAGATTCAATGCAATACCCATTAAGTTACCAACATCATTCTTCTCAGATCTGGAAACGACAATACAGAAATTCATATGGAAACATAAACAACCATGAATAGCCAAAACAATTCTTAGCAAGAGAAACAAAGCCGGAGTTATCACACTTCTGGACTTCAAAATCTACTATAAAGATACAGTAATCAAAACAGCTTGGTATTGGTATAAAAACAGGCACATAGACCAATGGAACAGGATGGAGATTCCGGAAGCAAAGCTTCAATTCCTCAACCAACTCATCTTTGACAAAGCTTCCAACAAAAACTACTGGGGAGAGGAAAATCTATTCAGTAAATGGTGCTGGGAAAACTGACTGACCACATGTAGAAGACTGAAACAGGACCCCTACCTATCACCATACACAAAAATTAACTCTAAATGGATCAAATATCTAAACATAAAACCTCAAACTATAAGAATCTTAGAAAACGCAGGAGACACCCTTATGGAAATTGGAACTGGCGACAAATTCCTATCCAGAACCCTAAAGGCCAATACCTTAAGAAATAAGATAGACAAGTGGGACCTCATCAAATTAACGGCTTCTGCAAAGCAAAAGAAACCATCAAGAGAGCAGGGAGACAGCCCACAGAATCAGAAAAAATATTTGTCAACTGTATATCTGACAAAGGTCTAACATCTAGGATCTACAAGGAACTCAAATGCACTGAAGGGAAAAAAACAAATATCCCCTTTAAAAAGTGGGCAAAAGACATGAATAGACACTTCTCAAAAGAAGATATACAGGCAGCCAACAGACACATGAAAAAGTGCTCAGCCTCACTCATCATTAGAGAAATGCAAATCAAAACCACATTGAGATACCACCTAACCCCTGTAAGAATGACCATCATTAATAAAAACAACAACAACTGATACTGGTGGGGATGTGGAGAAAAAGGGACGCTTCTACACTGCTGGTGGGAATGCAAGCTTGTACAACCTCTCGGGAAAACAGTCTGGGGATTTCTGAAAGAACTAGAAATTGACCTTCCATATGACCCAGCAATTCCCCTATTGCGAATATACCCGGGCGAACTCAAATTATTCTACAAAAAAGATACCTGCACACATATGCTTGTTGCAGCTCTATTCACAATAGCAAAAACATGGAACCAATCATGTTGCCCATTGAAGCTGTACTGGATTAAAAAAATGAGGTACATATACACAATGGAATATTATGCAGCCATAAAGAAGAGCAAATATATGGACTTTGCAGCAAATTGAATGCATTTGGAGTCTATCATACTCAGTGATTTATCACAGAAACAAAGAACTGAGTTCCATATATACTCACTCACAAGGTGACCTTGAACAATTATAATGCTATAAGAAAGCGATTGGCAGTAATGGGAAACTGTTAGTGGGGGATGGGGAGGTGGGAATGGCAGTTGAAAGAAACTGCTAGGGGAGGGAAGGGCATACCTCCTCAACAAGGGTAACTGCATGATCAATGTTTGTATACCTAACCCTGAATTGTACCCCACATCTTTATAATAAATAAATTAATTTATTAAAAAAATGTTCTTAGTAAGTAATAAAAGTTTTCATCTAGATGCAGCAGGAATCATTTTATTTATAAAACTATATTCGTATGAGCTAGTTATGTCGCACACAGGCTCATGTGTCAATGGCAGATGCAGTCGAGCACAAGTGGAGTGATGCTGCTGTGCATCCTTTGCTCCTTAGACAATTTCACTCACTCTCCCATCTTCATTGTCCTACTTCAAGCCTCCAGTGAGTGACCATTTTCCAATTCTGTGCATGGGAGGAGACAAGATATTTCACTGAGAACAGTTTAATCATCTTCAATCTTTTCAGTGAATGTGCCTCTCTTTTCTTATTGTCACCACTGAACATCAGGCCTTACACAATTTTTCTTTTGCATATCTTTATTGTGGTAAAAATATATAGTATAAAATGTACCAGCTTAGCTGTTTTTAAATGTACAATTCATTCATTTTAAGCATATTGACATTATCATAAAACAGATCTCCACAACTCTTTTCACCTCACAAAACTGAATCTATATACCCTTTAAACGATACCACCCCGTTCTCCCTCCTTTTAACCTCTGGAAACCACCATTGTATATTTTGTCTCTATGAATTTGACTTCTCTAGGTACTTCATAGAAGTAGAATCACACAGTACTTGTCTTTTGTAATTGGCTTATTTCACTAGACATAATACTCTCAAGGTTCATTTATATTGTAACATGTATCAGAATTTCTTTCCTTTTCAAATGCTGAATAATATTCCATTGTACATACAAGGAAGATTCCCCAAAAAACAAACTGAGAACTATCTTTTGGAGGGTGGACTCCTTGTAGTATACTTGGAGATTGTTCCTCTAGATCAAATGGTCAAACAAAGTTTTTATCTGGAAGTTTGCAATATGATTTGTGGAAGAAACATACCGAGTTGCAGCAAACATGTGACTGCTTCTTCCACCATGTCAACGCATCTGCCCACACCGCACTAAGTGTGCTGAATTTTTGGAACTGGCGACAAATTCCTATCCAGAACCCTAAAGGCCAATACCTTAAGAAATAAGATATTTTTTATTTCTTCAAAATTGTCATAAGTATTTTGATAGAGATTCAATCTACAGATTGCTTTGGGTAGAATGACAACTCAGCAATATCAAATTGTGCAATGTGTAAACACAGGAAGTCTTATTTATTAATATCTACTTTAATTTCGTTTAGTAATGTTTTGTATTTTTCAGTGTTCAAGTCTGTCATTTTCTGGTTAGGTTTATTTCTAAGCATTTTTTTTTATTTTCAATGACATTATAAATGAAATTGTTTTCTTAACTTCCTTTTCTGATTGTTCATTGTTAATGTGTAGAAATGCAACCGTTTCTATGTGTTGATTTTGTATACTGCAACATTGTGGAATTCATTTATTAGTACTAACAGGTTTTATTATATGTGGAAATCTTTAGGATTTTCAACACATAAGATTATATCCTCTGTGAACAGAGATCATTTTATTTCTTCCTTTCCAATGTGGGTGACTTTTTTATTTTGTTGTTGCTGCTATTTTGCCTAATTGTTTTGGATTCAACTTTTAGTACAGAAGTTGAATAGAAGTAGTGAGATTGAGCACCCTTGTCTTGTCTCTAATTTTAAAGAAAAAACTTTCAGTCTTTTATCATTGTATACAATGTTATCTGTGAACTTTTCATAGATGATCTTCATTATATCAATGGAGTGTCCTTCTTTTCCTAGTTTGTTGAATGTTTTATCATGAGAGGGTGTTTAGTCTTGTCACATGGTGTCTGCATCGATTGAGATGATCATGTGATTTTTATCCTTTGTTCTGTTAATGTGGTGTATTACACTGATTTTCATATACGGACCCATCCTTGCATTCAAGGAGTAAATTCCATTTGATCATAACATGTGATCCTTTTAATATGTTATTTAATTTGTTTTGCTAGTATTATTTTTGAGAATGGTTGCATTCACATTTATCAGAAATATTGATCTGTAGTTTTCCTTCCTTGCAGTATCTGTGCCTAGCTTGGTATAAGGATAAGTTTGGTCTGATAGAATAAACTTGGAAGTGCTCCTTCCCCTTCAGTTTTGTAGAAGAGTTTCAGGAAATTTGGTGGTCATTAAAAAAAAATGCTTAGTAGGATTCTCCAATGAAGCCATTTGATCCAGGGTCCAGGGCTTTCTTTTTAGGGTGTCTTTAGTACTGATTCAATCTCCATACTAGTTATTGATCTCTTCAGATTTTCAATATCTTCATGAGTCAGTCTCTGTAGGTTGTGTATTTCCAGGAATTTGTACCTTTCTTTTAGGTTATCCAATGTGTTGGCATACTTTGTTCATAGTATTCTTATAATCCTTTTTATTTCTGTGGTATCACTTGTAATATCTCTTTTTTTATTTCTAATTTCCATTACTTGAAACTTCTGTATTGTTTTCTTAGTTAATTTATCTAAGGATTTACCAGAGTTACTGATTTTTCCCATTATTTTTATCTTCTATTTTATCCCTGCTCTAATATTTGCTTCTGCTGAATTTGCTTCTGCTGAGTTTGAGTTTTGTTTTGCTCTTTTCCAGTTTGGGGATGTAAAGTTAGGTCATTCACTGACATTTTTCTTCTATTTTATATTATGCATTTACAACTATAAAATTCCCTTAGCACTGTTTGTGCTGCATCCCACAAGTTTTGGTATGTTGTGTTTTCATTTTCATGTTCAAGATATTTTTAAATATCCATCATGGCTTACTTTTTGACCCATTTGTTCTTTAAGAATTTTTTTTTTACATTTATCTTATTTTATTTTAGAATGAAGGGGTATATGTGAAGATTTGTTACATAAGTATATTGCATGATAGCAAGATATGGGCTCCTGATGACCCCACTCCCGCCCCAGTCTCCACTCTCCAGCCGTGAACTTGACACTCAATCATTGATTTATCACCCCTTATTCTCACTTTCCTCTTTTCCCCATTGGCAGTCCCAGTGGCTGTTGTTTCCATCCTGTGGTCGTGTGTACCCAGTGTTTAGTTCCCACTTGGGTAAGAAGATGCAGTATTCAGTTTTCTGTTTCTGTGATAATTCACTTAAAATGATAACCTCTGACTGCATCCATGTTGCTGCAAATGACACGATTTCATTCTTTTTTATGACTGCATAGTACTCGTGTTGTATATGTACCACATATTCTCTATCCAATCCACTGTTGATGGGCACCGGTGTTGATGGGTTAGTTCCATGTCTTCGCTATTGCAAATACTATGATGATATACAAACACAGGAATCTTTTTGGTAGAATGGCTTATGCTCCTTTGTGTATATGCCCAGTAGTGGGAATGATGGGTCAAATGGTAGATCTATTTTTAGTTCTTTGAGAAATCTCCCAATTGTTTTCCACAGGAAATGAACTAGCTTACTTTCCAATCAACAGTATATGAGCATTCCTGTCTCTCCACTGCCTCACCAACATCTGTTGTTTTTTGACCTTTTAATAAAGGCTATTCTGGTTGGTGTGAAATGGTAACTCATTGTGGTTTGATTTGCATTTATTTGATGATTAGTAGTGTTGAACATTTTTTCCTATGTTTGGTGGCTGTTTGTGTGGCCTCTTTTCAGAAGAGTCTATGAAACTGCAATTCTAACAGGCTGCTTGCCTCTGCTTCCAAACTCTAGCACCATCAGCATTCTGAGTCAGGCAAGACCAATTCCTCAGGCAGCCCTAAGACAAGCCAGAACTTTGGCTACATGGTTCACTCTTTTGCTTTCATCAGGAGGAAGACGTCCTGTATAGAGTGCTTCACAGTATGATGCATAAAGGAAGGGCATGAATGGACATGCAAAATGTCACAATGTTTCTACCCCTTTCTTTGGAATCGTTTCTTGGTTTTACAATGGGCTGGTACTACAGCTTCTCAACCAGTCTCTAGAGTTGTCACAGAGGTATTCTGGTCTGTAATTTATTAAGGCAGTGATTCTGTGGGGGAAGGAGGTCTTGTAGTTTCCTATTCTGCCATCTTGTTGATGTCACACACCACCCACTCTCCCCTTTTCTGGATTTGTAAACCTAGAATGGATTCTCTTAGCTCATGATTAGCATTTTCTGACTCTTGCATTTTTGGCTTCTTGAGCAAAATTACTCTCTTGTCACTTCTTGTTGTGGCCATCTCCTGACCTCTATTTTGCATCTTCACCATTCAAGAGTAACATTGTTTTTTAATTTATCTATTTTTCTGTCCACGTCAATTCCCACTATTAACCTGGCAAAGTTCAATGTCAAAAGTAGATGATCTAGAAAAAAAATCCATCTTTATTTTCCCCTGAGCTACTTAATATTACCTCCACTATTACTACATTTCAAATCTCAGGGTTACTCATAATCATTCACCCTTTGAAATTTTTAGCTTGCAAATCATATTGTGTGTGTGTGTATGTGTGTGTGTATTCAATATGTCAATACTTGTCTAAATTTATATTTTATGATGATAAGATGTTCTTGGATTCTGATACATTTTGCTATAAAAATGTTATTCAGGTGATTGCTGATCAAATGAATGTTCTAGAACAAATAGAAAAAATTATCAGGTGTGAATTTTTATGAGGGTTTTATTATATCTATATACACACATATATGTGTGTATATAGATACACATATGTACATGTGTGTATATAGATACACATATGTACATGTGTGTATATATGTACATGTGTGTATACACATGTGTATATATTGATATACACATACATACACTTAATAATTGTATAACAAGAATCTTGTGTGATACAAGCTAATTGTGCTGTTGGTTGGTTGCTGCTCTCCATGTTCTGTAACAAGCAAAATGATCTACAAATATGTTTCACACTACATATGGACAAATGAAGACTCTTTTTTGGTTGATATTTGTAGCTAGTTTATACTTTTGCAAATGCTGGAAGGGAACACCTTATCTCAAATTAATTATTTTTTATATTGCCATTGTGGATTCCTCGTAGCCACAGTCATGCTTCCGAACTTGAAGTTAACTTCACTAAAGCACTATCACAACCTCCTGATTACATCATCAGAATTACGTTCACTCTCTTGACTATTCCAATATGTCCCCACACTTTTCACTTAATACATGATTGTTTATTTACGTGTTGCCCATCAACCACCTGAAATATCTGGGGTAATTTTTAGCACATTCCAAACCTTAAGCTAACTGTATTTTTGGAAGAGAGAGGGTGTATGTGGCAGCAATGTGTGTTGATAACAAGTTTTCAAGTGATTCTTATACATACACTATAACTTGAGATCCTCATCTACACTGAAGTTTATATATACTAAAGCATATGAATAGTTCTATAAATATAAATAATAATTCTATTCAGATGACTTGGGATACACTTTCATAATTCTGACAGATCGTGTGTTCTAAAAATTTAGATTAAGCATATGGCAGAACCAAATATCTTGGGACCAATAAAATGATTATTAGCCATTATATAGTCAGACAATTGACAAACATTTTATTGGAATCACTAAGAAGTAGACTGCAAAACTCTCATGCATATCTCACCTTATAATTATAATTATCAGTGACCTTTAGGGCTTAAGTATTTGCCCCCACGAAAGACAAACAATGAAAATTTTTTTTATGAATAAACATCTCCTATATTCTGAATTCCAAATCAAGAGACTGCTTCCACTGTCAAGTAATTTTGAGCACTTGATACAATTCTATTCCAATCATAGAAAGCGACTTTTAGGAAATCTCAGATTTTGCTCTTTTTCATCTGTAAAATGAGAATGTAAGACTTGATGGCATCTAAAGTTTGGCTCTAAGGTTCTATGCTTGAAAATCCTTGAAAAAAATAGAAATTTCATAAACTTCACTTACTTTCTGTAATTCTAGCAGTTTTCAATTTTTTATTTTTTCAGTCGTAAGTACAGTGACATGCTCACGGCCACTGCAGCCTCGGCCTCCTGGGCTCAGGTTATCCTTCCACCCCAGCCTTCCATGTAGCTGGAATCCTGCCACCTCAACCTTCCAAGTAACTGGAACCACAGATGCACACCATCACACACAGATAAATTTTTTTTTTTAAGAGACAAGTTTTGCCAAGTTGCCCAGACTGGACTTGAACCCCTGGGTTCAGGCAATCCTCTCACCTCCAGCTCCCAAAGTGCTGGGACCGCAGGCATGAGCCACCAAGTGCAGCCTACATATCTTAATCACTGGGGTTTCTTGGAGCCACCTTAAATTTGAATCCTAGGTGAGTGCATCATAGCCTCACCCTAGTCCAGGCCCTGAGAGAGGAAGTCAAAAGGCATAGTTAGAGGAACAAGAGCAAACCAGCCTTCCCCAGAATTTTGGCAAAAAACAGACCAATTAATTAAGGAAAGTAGATATAAGGTATCTAAGTTAATGAACACACGATAAGTGTGTTTTCTCTATAATTTATGGAGAAAACCCACAACTAGAAACGTGGGTGGTACAACAAAGTTTTTCAGGCAGAACACTTCCTTTTACTGATTTCACCTGGTAGAATTGGGAGTTTGTTCTTATACACAAGTTTAGTGCCACGTTCTCCCATCTGCAATGGACAGACAAGTGGTATACGCTGATTTAAAGTTATCCAGAGATTCAGGCCTTGAAAGTTCATCACCTCCATCTCATCCTCAGGGTAAGTGACTTTAATTTTCCTTTTGGCATTTGTGACTTACATGTTCCTCTTTCACTTACGGCTTTAGGTTACTGCTTTGAAGATGAGCAGCAGCTTTATACCAGTGTTTAATAGGTAGAGTCTAGTTTGCCTGTAGATAATCACAACTTTGGAAAAAATTAGAAACCTCATAAATTTATTTCTTATTAAGACAGCATAAAAGTAAACATCACCTCTCCTACTGAACTTAGTAAGACACTGAAATACAATATTTTATATATATGAACTAAGGAATATTTTAAAAGACACATCGCAAACTTGCTGTAATAGCAGCCTGCCTTATTCTAAATCCCTTTGCAAAACATCAATCTCTGATTAAGTACCAGTGCTTTTGTTTCCATAACATTCCTTTCACAACACAAAGTGCAGGCTTAATGTGAGCTCTCCATTAATCCACTCTCCAAAGGTATGGGGAAATTTTCTGAGAGAAAATAATTTTCAGGATAAAGGACTTGGATATCATTACAACTTGATAGTTTTTAATTTGAAAGTATCACAACTTAGAAGAAGGTAAGCCACAAGGCACTGGAACATATAAGCAATGGATCTATTTGACATTTGTTGAAATTGGCACTTTTCTGTGTGCTAATTTGTGTGCAGAAAATAAGTATAAATTTAGTATGATGCAGTATTATCTTCTAAAATCTAACTGAATTTACTGACGTTGATAATATAACAATTGTTTTCCAGTCTGATATTTCATTCCACGTGTGCCGAGTATGTGAACTGTACCTGTTTTTTTGGACTGTTTGTTATAAGTTTACAACTATTAAATTATCAAAGTATTAAGTCAAGTATAAAGTCTTAATTAAGGGCATCAAATATTTTTCTCTCTAGTCTTCATATAAGGGTAAGAGGAAATTTAAGAATTTTGATAACTACAGGGAGGATCTAGTTGTGCTAGTTATTTTTTTAATAGAAAATAACAAATTTTTCTTTTTCTCTATTCAGATCTAGCAAAAGTAGGGGGAGAAACAATGCTGAAAGCAAGTGTCAGAAAATGAATACAGAGTAAGATAGTGAGACCTTTTCCAGATGCAACTATGACCCCAATTCAAATGGGTCCAAAAATTTGTCTACTAGGATTGTAATTATTGCCCTACAAAATATCATCCTGAAAGTAAATCTTAAAGAAAAAATAACAATAGATTAAAGTCAGAGCAAAATGTGTGACTACAAAACACTGATCTGGTATTACAGTGATTATAAGCCACTACTGGACTCTGGCTAAACGGCTCAGGCCACTGTGACTGTGTAGCACAGTGATTGTATTTAAGGCAGTCAGCAAAATTAGAAAGAGAGATGTGAGTGAGTGATAACCTATTTTTTTATGATCAAATGGCCAAATTTTGTCCTGCTATAAAAGTAAAGTATTTGCAAGATGAATCTAGAGTTTGCTCATTTATTTAAAAATAAGCACGTACTATGTGTCTGGTATGCTAAGAATACTGCAGTGAATAAAGTAAAAATCTTTTTCTTCACAGAGTTTATATTATCATAAAGGCACACAATCAATAAAATAAACAAATGACTAAGTATGTATGAAATATAGAGTGGTATCTGTGCTACTGAAAAAAAAATTAATGGAATTAGGGATTTAGCTTTTGGAGAGGATGCCATATCAAACAGAATTAATCATGGAAGGTACTCTGAGAAGATGACAACTGAATGTCAAAGAAGTGAGAGACAGCCAGGCTCAGTGGCTCAGCCTGTAATCCCGTGGTTTGGGAGGCTGAGGTGAGTGGATTGCCTGAGCCCGCGGGTTCAAGACCCGCCTGGGCAACTTGGCGAGACCTCATCTCTACAATAAGTCAAAAATCAGCCAGGCGTGGTAGCGCGCGCCTGTAGTTCCAGCTACTCGGAAGGCTGAGGCGGAAGGATCGCCGGAGCCCAGCAGGTCGAGGCTGCGGTGGCCAGGAGCAGCCACTGCACTCCAGTCTGGCGACGGAGTGAGACTCCAACTCTAAAAAAAATATATAAGTGAGAGACAAAGGCATAGTCTCTGAGAGAAGAACCTTCTAGGAAGTAGGACCAACAAGTGCAAAAACCTTGAGAACATACAGGTCATGCTGTGGGAGTATGCATGCAGAGTGTATGTACAAAGATTAGATGGAGAAGGCAAAGAACAGGGTCCAAGTTGAATAGGGATGTCTGAGCTATTTTGTAGACTCAGAGCTGCTTGATTAAAAACCACTGAAGATGTTAGAACAATGAAGTGATATGACTTAACATGTTATTTTTACCCAAGCAAGGAACAGCCCTTAGTAGGTGTTTTCCAGGTAACTAAAGTTCAGTAATCTATTGTAACTCTGTTAACTCTAATCTCATGCCATGCAACAGAAAGAGTACAGGAGAGCATTCCTCCCAGGCATGTGGACGCTCCACTCAAATTCTTAGGTTTTAGCATGCATGAATAATAGCTTTTAAAAGTCATCAAATTGCCTTTTACTTATAGCCAAAAAAACTTTCATAACAACAAAAACCATTGTTTATTGAGTAGTTACCACATACCAGACACTATGCCTAGCATTTAAAAAAAATTGTTTCATATAATTCTCTACAAAATCTTGGAATGTTGATATTATTCCACATCTTACAGATGGGGAGATTTATGGTTTTTGAAGGTTGGACATATTGCCCAAATAACATATTCAAATTCAGATCTATCTGCTAGATTTTAAGACTCTGTTCTTTTTTTTAAGGTAAGAAAATCTATATTTAAAAGAAAAATTTTAAGCATAAATTAATATCCTGGATACATAAAAGCAGTATGGTTTAATCAATAACATTAAGAGATACCAAAAACTTCAACTCATATTCACAGACACAAGTTGAAATCTGTTCAGAGATCTGTTTTCTTCTGTCTCCACAACCCCCCATTAACTGTCATGGTTTCTAAGCATGCATTCTAAGGATGTCATGGTCTTTAGGCATGCATTCAAAGGATCAAGCAGACCACCATCAAGACCACAAGCCTGCCATTTCACAGTGTTTTGTTCTTAGGCGAAGACTCTGTTCTTAATCAATGTTAGGCTTTACTAATAGAAATTACTGAACTGATTTTAATAATAAATTACTTGAGTAATTAAAACAGTGCATAAATGGAACTTTCTCTACTTTGCAACAAACTTGAAATTTTAAAAAAGGAAAGTGTGAGGAAGAGAAAAGACAAAAAGGTGAAACAATGTACATATGTAAAACTGGAAGGAAAAACATCTTAGTGATGTCTTGGGCTCACTGACTGGGTTTAACCAATCTTCAGTAACTCTAGCTCTCATTAGAAGCTCTAGTCCAGCATTACCAAAGCTGATTTCCTCATATTCAGATATATATACCTGGGGCTCTGGGGTCGTCTCTGGATATCTACTCCTCCCTTTGCTTCCACTGATACAACATATCCTAACTAGTACCAGATGATAACACACATAGCACTACCTTGATTCTAATGTATTTCTGTTTCCTTCCATAATCTTTGATCACATACAATCTCCTTAGGATAGTTTAGAGAGATTCCTTATATGAATGTCAGCATCTTTACATGAGAATCAATTAGGTGTGCAAACTGGGTTGCAAAACTTAATCTTCAGGGGTAATATACAAAATGTAAAAAGTAGAAACAGCTCTATAGGGCATTCTGGAACATATCCTAAGAATAAAAGACAATACGTAGCCTATCTGATTCTAACATGTTTGACATGTAACTCAAAACAAGTTTCCATCTACACTGAGAAATATTAGAAAAAAACAGAAAAAGGAATATACTGGGTGTGCCAAAAATGTACACACATTTTAAGAGATATTAAGAGATGTTCGCAGTAATCAGAAGCGTCTGGACTCTGCTGATAACCACTTTGAGTACCTCTTGTAATTGCAGAAGTAAAATGTGACTTGTATTCATCTTACTGATTATTACAATTTTAATTTTTTTTTCTTTCTTAAAATGTGTATGCATTTTTGGTACCCTCTGTATAATGTAAATAAACCAAAAACAGTAGCTGCAGGTAAATCAGAAAAGTTTTACTAATAAAAACTCTTGGCTCGAGTAATATAATTTAGAAAATACTTTACAATTATAACATATCTAGCATGTTACAAGCTAAATAGGAGCAAAATGAGTCTTGTAATTAAATCAGAGCTATAGGAACTATGTAAGCACAATTTTGAACAGTGAAACTGAGGCATATACTACCAGAATCATTCCTTGACAGAGCTGATTTAATTTTGGAAGCTATAGCCTAGCTTTTTTTCAAAATATTATTTAAAAACAAGTTTATTACTTCTACACTGTTGGTGGGAGTGCAAACTAGTGCAACCCCTGTGGAAAGCAGTGTGGCAATTCCTAAAAGCTCTAAATATCAACCTCCCATATGACCCCACAATCCCCCTACTGGGAATATATCCTGAAGAACTCAAATCACCCAAAAAAAAAAAGATACCTGCATACGTATGTTTATCACAGCGTTGTTCACAATAGCAAGAACCTGGAAACAACCATGCTGCCCATCAAAAGAGGACTGGATTTAAAAAATGTGGTACATATACACGATGGAATACTACGCAGCCATAAAAAGAACAAAATCATGAATTTTGCAGCAACCTGGATGGAACTATAGTCTATAATACTGAGTGACTTCTCACAGAAACAAAGATCCGAGTATCACATGTTCTCACTCATATGATGGACCTTGAACATCCAATGTAATACTATAAGAAAATGACTGACGGTACTGGGAAACTATGGGGGGAGGGAGATGGGATTAACAGTAGCAAATATCTGTCTGGGGACGGGGAAACACCTCTTATCAACAGGGTGCCTGAATGAAACGTAATTGTATACCTAACCCTTAACTGTACCCCACAACATCATAATAAAAAATATTGATAAAAAAATTTATTTTTATTATTTTTCCCTATAAAATTCATGTATTAAAGATGACTAAAATGAAAATAAATTGATAAAGTTGTGATTCATTTATGGTAACATTTTTATTAATTAACACTACCAAATCTTCTGGTGAACTTAAGATAGATATACATTATATAATAATTGTTATGATTATAGAGAAAAGCAAAGATACCTGACATTTTGTTTAGACTATGCAATATTGTAGACAAAAGACCATGTTATATTACATTAGTTGTAATACTAAAAAAATATGCAATCTCACAAAACATTCTTTCTTGAATGCCATACATTTCATCCAAGTTGAAGATAATTGTTCTAAACAACAATAAAGCAGAGTATTCCATGTTCAAAAACAGAATTTTTTGCCTATCACAAGCACCTAACATGGTGCTTGGCACAAAAGAGAGTCTCAAAATAGATCATGAACAAGTCTATCTTCTTAGAAAAAATGCTTTGACTTACTTCCTACATCAGGACATGAACTTCATTTTTGTAGGGCACGTGGCAATTTTCAAAACATCTCCCCATCTATCTCATTTGATTTTCATACCAGTCTTTTATACACAAGATATGCACAAGTAGTCCCAATTTATCACTGAGCAAACTCTTAGAGAATACATCTTGTGGAACTCTACTTTGAGGATGGTTGATAGAGGTTCTTTCTTGCCCTCAGCCCCCAAGCTGAATCTAGTTGTTCATATGTTATCAAAACCACATTTGCCTTTTGTACCAGATATATTCAACTGAGTTAACCAAGTACATATATTTAACTTCTCAGATGCCTGTCAGGGTCCACCTTGGCATCAATTTGCTCTGAAACTTGTCTGTGCTGGGATTATTCTTCTTGTCTTGACTGTGATTGGATTGAGTGTTTTAGGTAAGTAAGGCACGATCATGTTTCAGAATATTTACTCTACTTCCATCATAAGTATCAGAGCATCTTAACATAATTTGGTGACGCCAAACTTAGTGAAAGACCAATGAAATGAAAAGTTAGAAAACAATGCTCCTAATATTCAGTCATATTCACTGTAAAGACTTCAGCCTTTAACATTTTCTTAATTGCTCTGAGAGTTATCATTAGGTATTACACATGCTTTCCAAGAAAGAAGGAGAAGGAAAAGTAAAAATTTCAATTATTTACTTTAAGTGCCTACTAAATTCCAGGTTGAAGTAGACAATCTCTCACTTGAAATAGGAATAATTATACTCATTTTGAAGATGAGAAAGTTCAGCAGAGAGTATAAGCAATTTAAAAGTTTAGATTGACTTAGATCCTTAGATTGACTTATATAGTAATTAACAGGTAAGCTACTCTCTATGTGAGTCCACTTGAAATGTTTTTTTCTTGTTTGTTCATGTATGCAGTCTTGAAACTAGACCCTTTGTTACCAGTGCTAATGCCTTTATCATCTGTCCATAATCAAGCTTGTTGAGATAACACAGTTTCCCAAAGTGATAAATATAACACATCCAATTCCACCACACATTTCAGTATTTAATCCTTTTAATGATTTTTTTCTTATTTACTAGTGATATCCTTAATGCAAAAATTATCAATTGAAAAAAGTGCTCAGAGTGTTCAACAGAACAGGAGCGAAACAACAGGTAATTTTGTGACTTGAATTTTCTAAGAATTAACAGTTAATGTTTGATACACACCATGTATGACCTTAGTTAAGACAACAATCCATATTTTAAAATATTGTTATAACCCTGTTGTTTTGTGTTTGAGAGAACTGAGGCATAGAAACATTAAGTAACTTGCTAAGGGTGACACAAATGGTAAGTGATGATACCAGGAATTGTACTTGGGTCATCTGACTTCAGAGTCTGTGATGTTAACCACCAGGGCATGCTGTCTTATGAAGCCTCTGCTAGGATATTCAATTATTAATAGCAAAATATCAAGTTAAAAAGTAAAATACGCCTTTAAGTAAAATATTTGATTATTTTAATGAACAGCTAAGTTTAGTCTGAAGATAATATACATCAAAACATAGAATGAATTCTTTACTATTTATCATATTTTTTCAACATGTAGCAATCTTAATCTTGAGTGTATGTTAATAAAAATGTGTGTTAATAGGGCAACCACTATTAAGTGACTGTAACCAGAATGTGATCTGTGAGCTCATTCTCACAGAACAGAAATTTTAAGAAACCTGAAAAACTCTTCTGAAAAATGCACTCAATAGATTGCATGAAATAGGCAAATATATCATTTAGCAATTAGAAATTTTCTTGTAATTTATTCTCCATGGCATTTCTCATTAATTTAGTGAAATGAATTGCTATTTGCTTCGCATTTTGAATGTTACTTAATGCCAGCACTTTTTAGATGAGTTTGAGATTGTTGTCTATGTAATGGAATAAGCACTGGTGGTGAATTTAAGGAAACTGAGAAATAGTCTTGACTCTACCACATCTAGTTGGATGAACTTGAACAAGTTATTCTGTCTCTCAGCATCTTAAAATGTAGGATGTAGCTGTTTAAATTATTTTAATAGTATTTTCCTATTTAAATATGCTATGACTCCAATTATGCTCAATATAACTGGTCACTAATTCTCAATTCTTGATACCAGAATGAACAGTAGGACTGAAAAACCTCAAAATTATAATACATATATTGTTCTCACAGAAATAATGAAAGGCTTCTGAGCATTTATACTGTCTTGAGTGCATGTGATTGGTGTGATGTGGTAAGGACAGTTTAGAAATATAGTACTTATTTATTCCTTCTTTCTGTTTCTTAGAGAGATCAAATCAGTTAAAGTGTCCAAAACAATGGCACCAACTCCAAGAGAAATGTTTGTTTTTTTCATTCACTTCATCCTCTTGGAAAAATAGTCTAACTGACTGTTCCACAAAAGAATCCAGTCTGCTGCTTATTCAAGACCAGGAAGAATTGGTAAATCATTACATAAAATACCTTAACAAAATTTAGCACTTTCTTTAACCCATATCAAGATCTCTGGGCATTAGCCCAAAGGTTTTATACACTGGAAATGACTTTGACTTCAAGAAACTCACAGTTTGAGAAACTAAACAAAGATATATTAGAAAATAATTGTATTTAAGGTAATAAATACAACAGTAGAAATAAAAATATGTAGAAATATAAAAAATAATTAACACTGATGAGGAGTTGGAGAAGATGTCAGAGAGGGAGTAATGCTTATATTAGGCTTTAGGAGACAAATAGAAGGTACAAACCATGGATAAACTGATTCAATATTCAGTAATTTCTTCTGTTCCATGTATAGACACTCATACAGAATCAGATAAACAAAGAATTTCTGTTTTGGATTGGATTGAATTTTGCATTATCAGAGAAAAACTGGAAGTGGATAAATGGCTCCTTTTTAAATTCTAATATGTGAGTATTAAATGAGACTTATATTGTAAAGTAGTAAAGTTGTTGGATGTTGAGTTTTATAATTTTAATTTGTTTTAGAAATTCAAGAGGCTTAGAATAGGCTGAGAAGATGGATGATTCTGAAATTGGTTAAAAAGTTTCATATATAAAAAGACATCAGACCTTTATAAGAATATATATTGTCTGCAATGGAGTTTTAAGGAACAAAGACCAGACTAACTCATTTTGAAGGGGCACATTAAGTTAAAAATAATGTCTAACTGGAAGCTATTGGCACACAGAATTTTTTAAGAAGTGTTTTTCAAACTACGGGAAAACATACCTTAGTGGATCATGAGACCAATTTAGTGAGTCACAGTCAACATTGAAAGAATAATTATAAAAGGAGAAAAAGTAAATATCAGAGTGTGGAACCCAAATACTTATGAGGAACTACCCACACTATTACAAATATTGTGGTGTATTTTAACCAGTGGTGTGAAAAAGACAGATTTTTTTTAAGGTGTGTATGTATAAGCCACAAAACAGTCATGTGCTGTTTTTTTCTTTGTTGTTTCATTATTGTTTCTTGTGTAAGATGATCAAATAACCATCAATGGAATAAGAGGGCTGATGCTATACATTTAAACTTCATATTATAGCAGAACTCAATAGCTGTAATTGTATAACAAGGGCAGGGTATTTTTTTCTCCTGATAAACAAAAGTGTGTAGATATTCAACTGAGTTTCTATAAAGATCTTTCAAAGAATTTTTCAAAACAGATTATATTGAGAATTATATTTAATGAGTCTGTGAATTACTTAATCACTTTTGCATAATTTTCAACAAAATATCTTTTTTATTCTTATAAAAAGGGTTGAAATTTAAAACACAAGGGCATGTTCAAGTCTATCTAAAATATGGTGATAATTTATTAGATATGGAAAGTATTAAACACTGAAAGAAATGTTGGCTTATTTGCCAAATTTTGACATCATTTGAGCCACATTTTAAAATGTGAGACTTTAAAATGAAGATTATTTAAAAATAAATGTTCTAAACTAGAATAAACTTGGGAAAAGGCAAATATGCCCATTCTGTTTAATAACATCCCTCCTCATTTTTTATAATGCTTTCTGGGGATTGTTTTCTATTTTATTTACAAATAAATGAAAGTATGTTTGCTATTATCTGATTTTTATTTTTTTCTACATAGTAAGTGTTAGTTTTGATTTAGTAAATATACTTATGTGTGTGTGTTTCTTATTTGGACCATAACATAAAATTTTTATTCCGTTGTGGTTCACAGTAAAGATAAAATTAAAAACATTAACATATGAACAGAAATATATGTGAAGTAGTTGGATGAGACTCAGTCACACCTCCCATTTTATTCTGAGAAGTAAAACACTGCTTTGATTAAGATGGTAGTGATCAGGTAAACCTGAAAGGTATCATGTTATAGTGGAAAGAACATCTGTTAGACTCTGCTTTCATTTGAACTCTCTGAACCCTGGTTTTCAGGCAAGAAAAAAAAAGTGAGGAAGAAGAATAATCTTTTTTCACAGGATTGTTTTGGAGATTAAACAGCATAATGTTAGAGAACTAGCCAGATATCTCATCAAGGAATATCTGGAAGACCACTGAGGGACCTTTGGAAAGGGAGACATTGATGTAGCCAGATTAACATTACAAAATTATCCTGAAAATTGAAGAAGGAATTAGAAGAGTAGAAGAGGTAGGCTATAGGAAACTCTTGCAATAGTCCAATTAAAAGAAGTTCATGGTTTGACAAGAATGTAGGGCAGTGGAAAAAGTCAGACATGCAGCTCAAACCCAAAGGCTGCATGAAAAATTAGAACAAAGGAACAAAGAAAAGCAGCCATGATGGAGTCCTGCCCACTTCCACCAGCTCAGCTTATCCTTGCAATCCAACCCTAATATTGCCTAGCCCATTGTATGAATTTTGTTCCCCACATACACCTGCAGTGAGTCACAGGATTTATGATTGTCTGAAACTATTATTATATTGACAGAGACACCTACTGTCCTCTGCTTGGAGTGAGAATAAAAGGAACCTCTGGTTACATAACCCATGAACTGAGCTTCTTTTCCTCACTGCTTCTAAATTTTATAGACCCTGCATATCCACCATGCCTCTAAGTATTTATCACATTTACTGAGTACATACTTTGTTTAAGTGTTGTCTCATTTCATATGTATCACTTCAATGCCTTCCCAAGATGTGGCTGTAATCTACATATTTTTTAAATGGAGGCTCAGTGAAGATAAGAAACTTTTCATATGATCTGTTAGTAGTAGAATAAGAAGATTTAATCCCGTTTCCAAAGCTTCTCTTTAAAAAAAAAATTATCATTATGAATTTCTTGTTCGAAGGATTTATTTCCAATGAAGATGAATTTGAACTTGAAAGTTCCAGAGATCTAAATAAGCTTTCTCTTAAAAGTTTATACTGTTATATTTGTGACTGTGTGATTACTATGCTTAATAATCAGCATTTCACTATTTTATGAAAATCCTAGAAAATAGTGACTATATGAGCATAATTCTGAGAAAACCCT
Organism: Carlito syrichta; assembly: GCF_000164805.1. NCBI lineage: Eukaryota > Metazoa > Chordata > Mammalia > Primates > Tarsiidae > Carlito > Carlito syrichta. Next base: position 184,293 of record NW_007258881.1, on the reverse strand, counting down.
AAACACTGAAAGAAACTTTTCTTTTGCTCCCCAGATTAAAAATTAAAGGTAAAGTTGAAGAAAACTATTGTGTTTACATTTCACAAAAATATATTTATTCTGAGAAATGTGATTCAGAAATTGGATGGATCTGCCAAAAAGAACAAAAGCCTGTCAGAAATAAAGTGTGTCCTGACTCCTAACGATGAATCCCATCTCAATTTCTTCACTTCGCATTACAGATCTCTATACTTTTAACTGCATGAGCTATTGATGCCATATAATGTGCATTTAGTGGCACAAAATGAATAAATGCAGAAAATTCTGCAACTGTTATGAACCTCACAAAAGTTCATGTCCATTGTGTTTATTTTATAAATGAGAAAATAGAGACGTAGAGAAAACATGTATCATTTAAGAGACAGTGACTTCTCTAATGAAGAAGTGAAGGACTTACCAACCCCAAATATGCCAGATTGGTATATTGATTATTTCGAGTGGAAAACATTGGAGAAATTGTCGTTTCAGAAAAGATGAGCTGACCCTTCTCTTCCTGTATGCAGCAAGCTGGAGAGGTACTCTCACCAAACTAAGGCAAGAAAATAGCCCTTATCTAAAGAGACTTGGAATTGGAGGCTGCAATGGACCTGAATAAATATACTTAATGAAGTAATTCTTATATTTCGCCCTCTCTTATATCTCCTAGTGAGTCCCCTAGAATATGTTTACTGCCCTAGCCAGCTTTTCTTTGTCCTGTCATTTCATTTCAAATTTACTGTTCTTTGTCTAAAAACTATGAAAGCATCTTGCTTTGGTCACTTCCTCAGACTTCATACTTATGAAGATCCCCATGTACATGTAAAACCAATGCCGTTGTATACTTTTATCTCATTAATATTCCTGGTGCCAATTTGGTTTCCATATCCAGCTGAAGAGCCCACTAGAGCAAAAAGGGGGGTGGAGGTGATCTCTGACTCCCCTACAACAGAAAGAAGCCCAGACTTGCCAAGGGGAATTGGATTCTAATCCTGGTTTGTATGTGTGGCCTTCACTTGTCTCCTCCATGTCATGGCTTGTCTCTAGATAAATTGTAGTAAATGATTTATAAAGTCCTGTGCCTCTATCATTTTTTGTACCACCATACACCAGAATTGTGACAGAGCACTAAATAAAGCCCATTCCCTTAACTTTCACATCTGAGACCTCCAGTTAACGGAGTTTGGGAAGGGACCTTAACTCTTCCAGTCATCCCATAGTTCTTTGCATTTTAATTTTCTCATGACACCCCCCCCATTTCCTTCTTCCTGTGTCTCATGCATAAACTGTAGGAACTATGTAGTTAATCCTTCATTATTCTAATGGAAAATATGTGATATCTTTTTAACTCTGCTGTGGGGAAAACTAAAAAAAAAACCAGAAGTGTTTATTATGATACATACATCTCTCAAAAGTCCTCTTTTCTAAAAATACACCAGATTTTCCATGGAAATCAAATACATGAAAATAGTGAATTACCTAATAAAGAGACTTATAATACAATTTTAGAAAAATAAACATCTGTTTACTCTAATAATTCAATATCAAATTGGATTCTATAAATTCAAGTGCATATGATAGCAATCAACATTTCAATTCCTGTATTCCATGAATGAATATTTACAATACCCGTTAATTACTTTTGAACAGATCAAAAATCAGAGTATAATTTGTTTTATGCCAATTACTTAGAAAATCCATTACTTAGGAAAACCTTTTAGATAAATTCATTATTACAAAATAATATATAATTAAAGGGAGATGCTGAAGTGCTTGACACTTTTAGGGAAAGACGTGTAATGACACTAGACGAACAGAAATCTGATGACAATATCCCCATGATGGCCAATGTACATTCCCACCTTTCTGGATCAATCACAGCAGTCTTCTAAGTTATTCAAATCAACCACTGGGGAGAGGAGAACATGTTCAGTAAATGGTGCTAGGAAAACTGGTTGACCACACACAGAAGATTAAAACAAGACCCCACTGACCACCATACACAAAAATCAACTCTAAATGGATAAAAGATCTAAATGCAAAAGATCAAACTATAAGAACCTTAGAAAATGCAGGAGACCTCCTTACGAAATTGGAACTGGCAACCAATTTGTGATCAAAACCTCAAGTGCCCAGGCCATAAGAGATAAGACAGACAAGTGGGATCTCATCAAACTGGCAAGCTTTTGCAAAGTCAAAGAAACCATCGAGAGAGTGGGGAGACAGCCCACAGACTAAGAAAAAACATTTTTCAACTGTATATCTGACAAAGACCTAACATCTAGGATCTACAAGGAACTCAAATGTGCCAAAAAAAAAAAAAAAAAAAGCCCATTGCAAAGTGGGCAAAAGATATGAATGGACACTTTTCAAAAGAAGATATATGAGTAGCCAACAGATACATGAAAAAATGCTCAGCCTCACTAGTCATCAAAAAAATGCAAATTAAAACCACACTGAGATACCACCTAACTCCAATCAGGATGGCCAACATCAATAACTCAAAAAGCAACAGAGGCCAGAGAGGATGTGGTGTAAAGGGAACACTTCTACACTTTTGGTGGGAGTGTAAACTAGTACAACCTCTGTGGAAAACAGTGTGGCAATTTCTAAAAGATCTAAAAATCGACCTTCCATATGCCCCCACAATCCCCCTGCTGGGAATATACCCAAGGGAACTCAAATCACTCTATGAAAAAGATACCTATACACGCATATTTATTGCAGCATTATTCACAGTAGCAAAAATATGGAACCAACAGTGCTGCCCATTGAAAGAGGACGGGATTTTTTAAAATGTGGTACATCTCTGGTTAGAAAGATGCCAAGGTATTTCATTTTTTTGTGTGGCTATTGTGAATGGGATTGTGCTTTTTATGAAACTACAAAACACTGCCCAAAGAAATCAAAGATGAACAAACAAGTGGAAAAATATCCCATGCTCGTGGATTGAAAGAATCAACATTGTGAAGATGTCCATCTTACCTAAGGCAATCTACAGATTTAATGCAATACCCATCAAATTACCAGCAACATTCTTCTCAGATCTAGAAAAAACAATACAGGAATTCATATGGAAACACAAACGACCAAGAATAGCCAGAACAATCCTCAACAACAACAACAAAAAAAACAAAGCAAGAGGTATCACACTACCAGACTTTAAACTTAGTTATAAAGCTACAATAATCAAAACAGCCTAGTATTGGTACAAGAACAGACGTACAGACTAATGGAATAGAATTGAGATTCCAGAAGCAAAACTTCAATTTCTCAACCAACTCATCTTCAACAAATCCTCCACCACTCACCACTGGGGAGAGGAGAACCTATTCAGTACATGGTGCTGGGAAAACTGGCTGACCACATGCAGAAGACTCAAACAAGACCCCTATCTATCCCCATACACAAAAATTAACTCCAAATGGATCAGAGACCTAAATGTAAAACCTCAAACCATAAGAACCTTAGAAAATGCGGGACACACCCTTATGGAAATTGGAACTGGCATTCAATTCCTAAACAAAACCCCAAACCCACAGGCCATAAGAGATAAGATAGACAAGTGGGACCTCATTAAACTGAGAAGCTTCTGCAAAGCCAAAGAAACCTCCAAGAGAGCAGGGAGACAGCCCACAGACTGGAAAAAAGTATTTGCCAACTCCATGTCTGATAAAGGCCTAACATCAAGGATCTATAAGGAACTCAAACGTGCTGAAAAGAAAAAAACAAACAACCCCATTATAAGGTGGGCAAAAGCTATGAACGGACACTTCTCAAAAGAAGACATACGAGCAACCAACAGATACATGAAGAAAAGTTCAACCTCACTCACTAGTCATCAAGGAGATGCAAATTAAAACTACACTAAGATACCACCTAACTCCAGTCAGAATGACCATTATCAATAACTCAAAAAATAACAGATGCTGGAGAGGATGTGGTGAAAAGGGAACACTTCTACACTGTTGGTGGGAGTGTAAACTAGCACAGCCTCTGTGGAAATCAGTGGGATGGTTCCTAAAAGTTCTAAATATCGACCTCCCATATGACCCCATAATCCCCCTGCTGGGAATATACCCTGAAGAACTCAAATCACTCTATAAAAAAAATACCTGCACACGTATTTTATCGCAGTATTGTTCACAATAGCAAGATCATGGAACTAACCATGCTATCCATCAAAAGAGGAATGAATTTTTAAAATGTGGTACATAGACACAATGGAATATTATGCAGTCATAAAAAAGAACAAAATCATGAATTTTGCAGCAACCTGGATGGAATTAGAGTTTAAAATACTGAGTGATCTCTCACAGAGACAAAGATCTGAGCATCACATGTTCTCACTCATAAGTGGGCCTTGAACAACTACCGTAATACCATAAGAAAAGGATTGACAGTGGCAGGAAACTATGGGGGGGACAGGAAGGGGAAGGGAGGTGGGATTAACAGTAGTCAATATCTGTCTGGGGAAAGGGGGGCACACCTCATCAACAAGGGTACCTGCAAAATGAATATCAGTATACCTAACCCTTAACCGTATCCCACAACTTTAAAATAAAAAATATATTTTAAAAATGTGGTACATATATACACTATGGAATATTATGTAATCTTAAAGAAGGACAAAATTAGGAACTTTGCAGCAACGTGGATGAACTTAGGGATTATAATACTGAGTGATCTATCACAGAAACAAAGAGCCAAGCATCATATGTTCTCACTCATAAGCAGACCTTGAACAGCTATTGTAATACTATAAGAAAGGGATTGGCAATAGTGGGAAACTGCTAGGGGAGGGTGGGGGCAGGATTGGCAGTAGTGAGAAACTGCATGGGAAGGGGGACATGACTCGTCAACAAGGGTACCTGCATAATGAACATTTGCATGCCTAACCCTGAATTGTACTTCACATATTTTTTTTAAAATACTTTCAAGCCAAATCCAACAGTATATGACAAATATAATACACCATAATCAAATGACACATCTAAGAAGCAAAGTTGGTTCAAAATACATAAACAAGTAAACATACTTCATCACATCAACAAAATGAAAGAGAAAAACCATATGATCATCTCAATAGATCACGAAAAAGCATTTGATAAAATTCGACATCCTGCATGTTAAAAACTGTCAACACACTAGGCGTAGAAGGAACATACCTCAACATATTAATGGCCATATATGACAAACTCATAGTTAATATCATACTAAATTAGGAAAAGCTGAAACTCTTTTCTCTAAGAACTGAACAAGACAAGGATGCCCACTTTTACCACTCCAATTCAACATAATAATAGAAGTACTAGCCAGAACAATCAGACAAGAGAAAGAAATAAAGGACATCCAAATTGGAAGTACAATTGTCCTACTTTGCATACACTTATATTAAGAAAAACCTAAAGACTCAAAGAATTCTTAGATGTGATAAGTAAATTCAATAAATTTGCAGAATAAAAGATCAACATACAAAAATCACTAGCATTTCTATACACCAATTATGAACTGACAGAGAAAGAAATCAAAAAGTTAATCTCATTTACAATAGCTTAAAAAAAAACCCTAGTAAGAAATTTAGCAAAAGAAGTAAAATACCTCTACAAGAGAACTACAAAACACTGGTGAAAGAAATTAATAAGGACACAAACTAGTGGAAGGTCATCTCATGCTTATGGAGCTGAAGAATTAATATCATTAAAATGACTATATTACCCAAAGTAATCTACAAATTCAATGCAATCCCTATCACTTTACTAATGTCATTTTTCACATAAATAGAAAAAAATTCTAAAATTCATATGGAACTGAAAAAGAGCCAAATAGCAAAACACATTAAAAAGGACAAAGCTGGAGGTATAATAATACCTGACTTCAAAGTACATTACAAGGCTATTATAACCCAGACAGTATAGTATTAGTATAAAAATAGACACATAGACCAAAGGAACAGAATACAGAACTCAGAGATAAATTCACATCTTAACAGCAAATTCATTTTTTTACAAAAGTAACAAGAACACACATTGGGGAACAAACACCCTCTTCACTAAATGGTGCTGGGGAAACTGTATATCTATTTGCAGAGGAATGAAACTGAACCCCGATCTCTCACTATATACAAAAACCAACTGAAGGTGGATTAAAGACTTAAACATAAGACCCCAAACTATAAAATTACTAGAAGTAAAGAAGGAGACACTTTAGAACATTGGTTTAAGCAGAGGTTTTATGTCTAAGGCTTTAAAAGCATAGGCAATGAAAACAAAAACAGAAAAATGGGACTATATTAAACTCAACAGTACAAAGTGAAAGCCTACAGAATGGGACATAATATTTGCACATTTTTCATCTGACAAGGGACTGATATCCAGAATGTACAAGAAGCTCAACCAACTTAACGTTTTTAAAAATTCCATTAAAAAGTGGGCAAAGAACATGAATAGATGTTTCTCAAAAGAAGACATACAAATGGCCAACAGGTATATGAAAAATGTTCAGTAACACTAATCATCAGAACAATACTAATGAAAACCACAATGAGATATTGTCTGACCCCAGTTAGAATGGCTATTATTAAAAAGACAAAAAACAACAAATGCTAACGAGGATGCAGAGAAAAGGAAACTCATATACTATTAGTGGGAATGTAAATTAGTACATCCATTATGGAAAACAGTATGAAGATTTGTCAAACACAAAAAATAGAGCTACAATAATTAGGCAACTCCCCTGCTTGTCTCAGCACAATTCACAATAGCAAAAATATGGAATCAAGCCAAGTGTCCATCAGTGGATACACAGGTAAAACATATGTGCCGTATATGCACACTGAAAAACTATGTGGCCATAAGAAAGAATGAAATTATGTCATTTGTAGGAACGCTGATAGAACTGGGAGTCATTATGTTAAGTGAAATATGCCAGACACAGAAAGGCAAATAATGCATGTACTCACTCATATGTAGGAGCTAAAATACTTTATATCATGGAGGCAGAGAATAAAACGATAGATACTAGAGACTGAGAAGGATATGCAGGTTGTGGTGGGGGTATGAAGAGGTTGGCTAATGGGTACAAACATTCGATTAGAGAGAAGAAATAAGTTCTAATGTCTGACAGGAGAATGGGAGGACCATAGTTAACAGCAATGTATTGTATATTTCAAAATAGCCAGAAAAGAGGACTCGTGATGTTCCTAATACATAGAAATAATAAATACACAAGGTGATTAATATCCTAAATACCCTGACTTAATCATTACACATTCTATGCACGTAACAAGATAATACATGTACTCCCAAAGATGTGCAAATATTATTTATCAATAAAAACTAAAATTAAAAGAAGTTTTAAAGACATTTATTATTTAAATTGTGCCAGTTCCTCAAGATCTGTCCTATTTCCCACTGCCTCTTCCTCTTGTCTTGTTGTTTTACTCTTCCCTGCTTGCTGACACAATCCACTTTCTTAAGGCACTAGAATACATAGAAGAGGAAGGAGGAGTAGCTGGCTCTAATCAGCTGGCTGTACAGTGAAAATTACAGAAATCCGGGGGGGTGTGTTTTCAGAAACACCTTCCCGTGTAGAGCAGACATATACTACACAGAGATATTTTAATGGCATTTATAATTACATATATACTTTTTTTTTTTTTGAGTAGGCATCCCACTCTGTCACTGAAGCTAGAGTGCAGTGGCACAGTCATGACCACCACAGTCTTGACCTGCAAGGCTCAGGTGATCCTTCTGCCTCATCCTTCCAAGTAGCTGAAACTACATGTTTCAGCATGTGCCTGTACTTTTTTTGATTTATTGTAGAGATGAGGTCTTGCCAAGTTGCCCAAGCTGGTCTCAAACCCCTGGACTCAGGCAATCCTCTCATCTCGGCTTCCCAAAGTGCTGGGATTATAGGTGTAAGCCAGCATGCCTGGCCTACATACATACATATTTTAAGAGGCACTATGTTTCTTTCTCCATAGAAATATACTCACAGCAACTGAATGTTATTGAGTCTATCAGTCATTTTCTTCTAGTGCCGTTGCTTCTCAGGACTAAATACCCAGAAAGTACGTTATTAGAGCACTGCTGTATGCAAGAAGAACCAAGAGAAGCAAGTTTTTTCACAACCTGAAAGAAAGCCAAACATTCCCAAATGGATGTTCTTCTTTTTACATGTGAGCATTACTCATAGATGACTTGAGTAAGGTCACAACATTAATGAGTCACAGAGCCAGGCATAGAATCCAAATTTCTCCCAAACTATCAAGTCTGCTTTTTCCCGTTTCAGTGTTTCTTCCATTTCCAAGATACTCATTTGAATGTTCATTATTCGTTTGTATTGTGAATTTTCTCAGTAGTTCCTACTGTCTGAGATTTTTACATATTTCTCCTTCTGGAACTAGAAATTGAAGACGTTATGTTATGAAATTCGTTTCTGGATGCTTCTTTCGCAGGAGGTGTGTTCTTACAGAAATTTAAAAGTGAATAATTGAGTCTATCGCCACCTTGTGACCATATTGCATAACTGCAACTTTAAAAAGTGCAGAGCTAAGGAGGAAAATGTCACATTTACGGAAAGGCTAAATGAACATTTCTTATTGAGAATCTAGAATTCTGTTGGAAAGACTTTTTTTTTTGTAGATAGTTTTCTTATGACATAGTCAATTTCCTAAATTGTTATTGGTCTTTTTAGGATCTCGATTTCATCTTGTTTCAACTTGGGGAGTTTGTGTGATGTCAGAAAATCCCCCATTTCCTTCAAGTTTTCAAGCATGTTTCCATATGTGTACAGAGTAGTCTCTGATAATCTCTTGTATTTTTTCAGGATCAGTTGTGACTTGATCTTTTGCATTTCTGATTGTGTTTACTTGGGTTTTTTCTCTCTTTTTCTTGGTCTAGCTAAATCTTGTTTATCCTTTCAAAGAACCAGTTTTTTGTTTGTCGATTTTTTGTATTATCTTTTTGTCTTCTATGTCCCAAATCTGTACTTTTATTTTGATGATCTGGATTCTTCTACTGAAGTTAGGGTTTTGATGGTCTTGCTTTTCCAGCTCCTTTAGGTGATATGTTAGGCTGTTAACTGGTAATCTTTCCATTTTCTTCATGTATGTTTGTAGAGATATGAATTCCCTTCTTAGTAATCGACCTTTCATATGGCCCCACAGTCCCTGCACATGTATGCTTATCGCAGCATTGTTCACAGTAGCAAGAACATGAAACCAACCCTGTTGCCCATCAAAAGAGGACTGGATTTTTTTAAATGTTGTAAATATACTTGATGGAATATTACACAGTCATAAAGAAGAACAAAATCATGAACTTCACAACAACCTGAATGGACTTAGAGTCTATAATACTGAGTGATCATTCACAGAAACAAAGAACTGAGTATCACAGGTTCTCACTCATAAGTGGATCTTGAACATTTATCACAATACTATAAGAAAAGGATTGGCTATAGCGGGAAACTTCCTGGGGAAGGGGGGCGCACCTCATCAACAAGGGTACCTGCATAATGAACATTTGTGTACCTAACGCTGAATTGTACCCCACATCTTTAAAATAAAAAAAATAAAAGCTAACAAAATTTTTAAAAGAAAATCTATAGATCGATGTTCTGTACCAAGTTTATCTGGTACACATGAAGGTTTTAGCTGCATGACCAGCAAGATGTCAAATATCTCTCACCAAACTTGTGCCTTGAATTCCCTGAGTCTGAGCTATTTCACACACATCTTGGTGTTTCAGGTTCAGAGACAAAGAATGACCTGTGTGACTGAAAGAGAAGAGGACCCTAAAAGGTGTGCATGGACATTTCTAATATGTGTCTCTATTTTCTTTCTCCTGTGGTATTAGATCATTTGTCTTTATTAAAACTTATCTTGGGCATACTTTGTGGAGTTTTCTTTTTTTCCTCCCTTTCACTTGTATGAGACTATGCAATGCTAAAGATTCCTTAACAGTTTTGATCTAGGAGGCAGGAAAAACATAACAGCACTAAATCTATAATTGGGAAAGAAGTAGGTAGTAGTCACTGAAGAGGGAGATACTTGGTTATTTTTTGACAGGGTTTGACAGGGTTCTGATATTTGTCCATGCTGAAATATGATCAAGGAGTGGCCTGGTTTTTGTTTCATTCCAACATGGTCCCAGAGTGACCTCGTGTAATTTTTGTATTCTGTGGAATTGTTATGTTCAGCAGGACACACCAGCTAGGAGCTCTGAGGTATGCTGTTTTCCATCTCGAGTCTCCTACTTTCAGCTAAAGGCAAATTAATCAAGCCATAGATGTTAATCTATGATACCCAGATCTTCACGATTGCTGCAACTCTGAGAATCGGGAAATTTTCCAGAGAATACTGTGTATGACTGGACTAGAGTTAGTCCTTCATGCTGGTTTTGTTACCAGATAAGTTGTTGAATCACGTGATATGACAATGGCTGTGCAACACCACCTAAAATGTTGGATAGGATGCAAAGAACCAAGTGTAACACCGAAAACTACCAGCAAAATTGTTTTAGTCCTTCAGACCATGAAGCCTGGAGCTTAGAACTAAATCCAAACCATTATAACATCCCGATATATTTCTGGGTCTGTTTCAAAGAGCCAGATTATTTGTTTGTTTTTTTCTGGCTTAGTCATGGATCATTTATTTGACTGTTTATATTTGGAAAATGTAGAAAGAAGCATTTGATATAGCATAAACACTTCCTTGGGAGTTCCTCCAAAGGATAATAAGTTATACATGGTTTGTTTAATCTTCAGAGCAGAAGTGATGTCCACATAAGAAGCAATATCCTAGATGGGCACAACCTCCATTGGTAAAATAGACTTAACTTTTTTTTTTTTTTTTTTT